>NC_072731.1:65144179-65229035 GCF_026930045.1 Uloborus diversus | reverse complement strand
GGTCCCCTTAGCGTCACCAAAGATGGTCCTACAACCGTGTTTTAAAGATTTGAACTTCACAAAATTCCCGGGGATTTAGCCCAGTCAATGAGTGCTCAAAAGAGGGGTATAGCGTACATGGAATCCTTACTAATATTATAAAGGCGAAAATGACTTTATTTGTTTATGTATTTGTTTGTTTGTAATTCTTTCACGTCTTAATTACTCAACCAATTGTCATGAACTTATTTATAGGCATTTTCATGGGTGCAAAATAGAACATAGGGTGCCTTTTATTCAGAAAAAAAGTATTTTTTAAAACAAGGCTTATCTTGATCCTCAATTTTTTGTCCGAACTCCAGGTTAGTTTTACCTCTTAAATTAGTTTAGTTCATGCCCCCCCCCCCCCCCACTGGTTACGTGTCGAGGCGGACAGTGCCTGGAGCGGACCGAGGAGAATCGTAGATCAAGCGGACAAGGAAATGTCCATCGTAGTTGAGGCGGTCCATCAGAAGGAGTAGTGCCCTTGTCACGGCAGTGATAGACATGGCATCTGTCTCGTTGATCAGCAATCCTTCTTTTGTCTCTATCTCAAACAAAATTCTTCCATGCTGGAAGTGTAGTATCACAGAAAACTACCTATCTATTGTTCGTTATTTTGCGTATGATATTATTTCTGAAACTTTTTTCATTATTTTAAGCATATGACAATTCATTAATTTGTGACAGATTATATTCTCATTTGAATGCAATTTATTTCACTGTTTTACAAATGTGCATAAATGGGACAAAATTAGATTCTTACTTACTGGATGCGAAAATAGATTTGTTTCATTTAAAGGAATGGAAGAATTAAAACAAAATAAACTTTTTGATTTATCCTTGGTTTACTCCATCTATTCACACACACACACACACAAGCATGAAATGTTTTTAGAAGGTTGGTTAAGGGATAGCCAAATATTTGCTTATCCTTTAAGGGTGCTCTTCACTGAGAGTCTGAAAGATTCGGATCTAATGTTAACCTACGGGGGGGAGAAAGTTGGAGCTTGTTTTACAAATTCCTGTGAAGTTTTCAGATCCGGTTTTTTTTCTGAGTATTTTTCAAGACCATGTCTGTTTCTTTTAGTTCTTACTTTTTTGATGTGTCCATTCTCCGATTTTTTAAAATTCGAGAAAAAATGAATTTCTTCGAAAACGAGGTACTGTTGGACATTTCGCTCTGTAAAACATCTGCAACTCGTGCTATCGAAATTTTAAGAACGCCCTGATACGCAAAATATTTCCAGCTCTCTTTTGAGATCTTGTTTGAAATAATGCGACCATTTTTTAAACAAATATCATGTTCTAACTATTGAAAAAATTTTCAAAATACGTTCACTTTTTGCATTTGCCCCGCCCTATATTAGAAACCTCCCCTTTTTGAGGGGTAAGTGCTAATGGGGTGTAAGATTTATTACCCTCTCATTAGTTCCCCTCAATGACCCCCGCTGGACGTCCTTTCTTCTTTCCTCTTTTCCTAAGGCTTTCGTGAAGAATCAAGTGCTTTTGAAAGTGAATCCATGTAGATGCGTGCTATTAGCTGTTAAATTCGCAACATCTGCTTTTTTTCAAATTTGTGGTTTGAAAAGAAATAGATTTGAAAGGAATATTTCTGAGTCAAATTGTTTATTTACAATATAATGAACATTGTTACAATGCTGTCGAATGCGAAAAGTTGACATTTTTCCCTTCCAGTAGAAAAATATTTTTATATATAGATTAAATCGTATTCCAGATACTGGGTATTTTGCATCGTTTTACATGTGTTTTATGTTACTACAAATGGTACACAAATAAAGTGCTTTCCACAGCTCAACAAACATTTTTGAAAATTATTTTTGTCTTTAAGAGCCAGACTCGTCAAATTTCTTTAGAAGGTTTTGGAGGTGGAAAATTCAATTGCGGAAAACATTCCGTACACCAACATACTCATTAAATACATAGAAAATCATGAAAAATATATTAGCAATTTAATATGATTCAGTTAATGTAAAAAACACACCGTGGTAGAATTACTAAGCATTGTATGTATTAGTTTTAATGACGTTTTCAGCCTTATGTTGCCGAAAAAGCTAACTAAAATGTGAACAATATAGAATGGGGGTTACAAGTTTTCACTGTTTTCTATTTTCATTCTCAGAAGCTAGATCAGCATTTTAATACAATGTAGAAAAAATTAATTACAGGCATAAAGGTTTTCAGGTCACATAAGCACCCCCCCCCCTCCCTTAAAAAAAACATCATTAAAGATCGTCTTAAATTTCGTTTTTATGGCTTTAATTTCAAAAAATTTCGGGAAGGGAGTTTGTGAAAAGTCCTTCTTTGACCATAAAAAAAAAAAAAAAAAAAAAAGTCGTCTAAAATTGCATTTTTGGATTTCAAAAACCTGCATGTCCCTAACGTTATTAAAGATGGCCTACAATCATGTTTATAACACTTTAAAAATTTTGCCTCCCCCCCAACATCACACTAAGACTGCGTTTTTAGACTATTTCGAAAAATTCCGGGGAAAGCTTCCGAACTCCCCGTTTCCTAACAGAATTGAAGAACCTGAAATTGTGTTTTTGGCGTTTCAAGTTCAAAAATTTGCTGGTGGAAGATCACAGGACCTCTTACTTACTTCCAAATACTACCAGAGATCGTCTAAAAGTGCATTTTGAAAATTTTTATTTTCGAGAAAATTAAAAGGCATAGCCCCCAAACAGAGTGCTTGGGAAAATAGGGAGTATTTCTGAGTAAATAGTATGCTTACGATAAAGATCATGTTAATTAAATATAGAAATGGTTCCCTCTCCTAAACAAGAAGCTAAATCCTTTCTCTCGCTGTATTTACATATTACTAGGAGTCAATAGAATAGAAAATGTGGGATCTCAAAAAAGATTTTTGTTCTATACGAATGAAAATTACTTGATAATCATTGGATTAGAACATTCATTTTATTCTGTGACTGAAGACAGGATACGATAATTTTTCGGCACAGAAGTGCGTAACACAGAACTTAAAAGAAAAAGTTTGTCTTGTTTGTTTTTTTTTTTAATTGTGAACCCTTACTTGTACCTGTAATTGCTTTCCTAAATGTAAGCTGTTCATTTTCATTTTTGTTTCAACTTTATGTATTTCCTGAAAATCTGTTTCTTGCCCTTTTTTTTATTTTTTATTATTGATTCATTAAATGCAAGATGCATGAAAACGAGGCAGAGCGATAAAAACTTTAAAATCTGGCAGAGCGAGGCGTTGAGATTTTTTTTCATCTAAGTATTTCGAGATTTTTTTTTTTTTTTTCAGGCAGATATACATGTAGGTAATATTTTCGTGCCTCCTGAGAAAAAGTACAACCCTTAATATTTATTATGACAACTAACGAGGATCAGACACTCACAAGACTTATTAGAAAATTTTAATAAAAACTCAATGTGTTGAAGTAGAAGCACTATATACACTATATGACCAAAAGCATTGGGACACTTTCAAAAATTCACATGTTTAGGGATTTCTCGAGAAATAATAGTCCAATTGCTCTATAATTTGTTTCGCATAAAATGTATACTCTAGTTGTCATTTTCCAATAAAAATTAAGTCTGCTATTCATTTAGGGGACCAACAACAAATTGAGTAAAAAAGTTTTTTGATAATTTTTCATTGCAAATTGCTGGGAATAAGCTATAATTTTCAGAAATGAGTTAAAAATCTATCAAAAACTTATTTTTATATTTTTGTGAAAGTATCTCTTATACCCATGGAAATATAAGCATTTCTTTCAAAAATGCAAAATTTTTTTGAAGGTTTTCGCCTTATATTACGCAGAGTATTTCGTCAAACGTTACTAAACTTTTAAAATATTTGACAGCATTTTAGAGAAACATAATAATAAAATTTGAAGTTAAAATATTGAAAATTTGTTGAAATATGAACAGTTAAAGCTATTAATTTTTCACTGCGCAGACACGAAAGATAGCAATTTATAACGTTCATAATTCAAAGCTCAGATACATCCTACAATCCATGAAAAAAATTCCACCGCAATTTCTTAAAATTTTAAAAAGTTATCAGCAATCTAATGAGCCGAATTTCTATAATTCTAGGATAGGCGACGAATGGTAAGGAATTGTTAGCAAACTGGCAACACTTTCCTGCCATTGTTATAGAGTGATTCATGATAAGAACAGATTATTTGTTGCTGGTCCCCTAAATGAATAGCAGACTTAATTGTTATTGGATTTGACGTCTGGAGTATACTTTTCATGAGAAAAAAATTACAGAGCAGAGAGCAATTGGTCTTTTATTTTTTGAGAAATCCGTAAAATTGTGAATTTTTGAAAGTGTCCCAATACTTTTGGTCATATAGTGCATGTAATACCTCATGTATTTTGCCGAATTTAGTAACTGGGAATCTGAGACTCTAAAAGTGCTAGGTTTAGTTTTATTGCAAAATTTCAACGCAAGATAGTTTACAAACATTGAGAGTGGGGGAAGGAGTGATTTTTGCCTTTGAGCTTGGAGCAGGGTGAGCACCCTTGCATACAAAGATCAGAGAAAAATCTTTAATTTTTCAAATTCAGGAAATCCTTATCCGTAGCCGTCCGCGACTTTGCCGTTGTTATGCTCAATTTGAAAGAACTTTCACCATAACAACCCCTTGAGAAATGCTATCGTAGCCTTCTCATCTGCATATAGTACTTAGATAAATAAATATTTTTTCAAAAAGAAAAGGATTCAAAGATAAAGATTAGGGGAATTTTCTGGTCACCAGTGGTGAGAAAAGGTATTTATAGTAGCCACATTTTTTTCTAGTCGCCACTACATTTGTAAAACAGGTAACTAACCAACAAAGTAGTATTTAATTTAGCACTAAAATATAAATATTATCAGTTCAAATAAAGGTTAATATAACTGATTAGTGGCATTAATGTTTATTGTACAATCAAGTATTAACTATGCAAAGAGGATCTAGTTTCATTTTTAAGAATGTTTTCTGCTAACTCGGATGGGGTTGGGGAGAGTGGCAAACAGGCAGAGGAAGTGAAAGAATTTCGCCAACCGATAACTAGTTAGTCCCCGCTTTTATTCGGCACTCGATTTTTCAAATTTATTAAGTAGGATCATCCATTTTTAAAGAATATTTTTTGGTTAGAATTTGGAGTTCATTTCGTTAAAATTCAGTGTGGTCATGCAGGCTATCTTTTTTTTCCTTCCTTTTTTGATATTATCAATTTTCAATAACGAACATTTTTCTAAAAATAAAACGAATTTATAAATTTATTTATTGCAAATATTCATTCATTCGTTAATTTTTCCTAGATGAGATCAGGAACCGTATTAATGGGGAAAAAAATCTTCGTTTCAAAAATTAATTTTAGTGCGAATGCAAATAAATTAATATCACAAGCGGGATTGCAAAATGCCGCGCCTTTTACACTGAGTTATTTTTCTTTTACCTATGTAGTCAAGACTCAAGAGGGAAAGAACTAGAATTTCCTTGGAAGGGTCTGTAAAAAGCTGCGGTTTCATTTCAGCTATTACCTCCTTCGACTACTCTGCACAGCAGGGGAGCGTCCGGTCTGTCCCCCTGCAAAATGTGACAGGTCACATGATCCACACTTTCATCGGCCACCGCTCGTTCTATTGGTTGTTGAAGTGTCAATCACTTCACTGATGAACATTGCTTTCGTTTAAAGAAAAAGCCCATTTTCAAGCGAGATCGTTTTTCTTTCCCACTGAAGAGCAGCCTTAAGAACAGCTTCTGATCTATTTCTTAGTATAGGAATTTAGCATCAAAATTAAAAGACTAAAATATGTACTATATATAATGCAATTATTTACCTTGTAGAAATAGTATACATCTGAAATTTTAATATTAATACAGAAAGAGCAGAATAGGGGCTAGGCCATAAATTGAGGATAAATCATTCAGCTTCGTTTGTCCGGTTATAGCTTCAAGGCAGTAACTTACTGCTTAGTACTCGCGAAATTATTATGAAAAGTGTTAAAACAGTTGATACTTGAGCAGAAACTATACCACGTACGTGTATATTGCAAACAAATTTCTGATTGTCTTTTAATGCAGTTTAAGGAAGGAAAAAATGGAAATAGAAACTCTTATTAGTTTTTCCTCCAAAAATTGAGGCCTACATTTTAATTAATGGTGTTTCGGTGTTATATTAATAAGGTACTTTAACTCATAAACTCTATTTTATATTGTAGAGAGAAATCTAGTTCCTTAAAAAAAATGTTACTAATAATAGAAAAATCTTATTTGCATCAGTAAAACAAAGTAATGTTGATGTGTATTTGGATTTAGTGTGTTGCACTATTTTCAGGGGTAGAAGTAGTCCTATATATCCTATATTTTCATAAAAAGCATCAAAAGTGTCCTGTATTTCCTATATTTTTGCAAATTGTCCTAGATTTCCTATATTCCCATAGTTTGTTGTAAAGATTTATAGAAAATGACTATTGAAAAGTCTTTAGGTTACTTGATTTGCACTTTATCTCATAAGTTGACAAAAGATAATTCAAGACTGCTTAAAAACGAGATACATAAGTATAATTTTTTCATTATTATTTTTTTTTAAATGTCTGCTGGCACTCGTCTGTTTAAATTTTGTTGTACGTGTAGAGTATTTTTAACAAAATTTAAAAATTGTTTTAAGAGAAAGCTTCTGTTATGACAAGCTCTCCAAACTTATGATAAAGCACTTTGTTAAAGAATCTTCACTAACAACAAAATGCGGTGAAGATTCAGCCATTATTAATACAAAAAAAGAAGAAAAAAGGATCTATTTAAAATATTTAAATGTAGGTAATTATGCAAAAAAAAAAAAAAAAAAAAAAAGATTAATATAAAACTTTTTGAGGAATGGGGATTTGATGTACTTGGCAAAAGATGAAATGCAGAAAAATGTTAGGCAAAAGCTTTTCTAAAATATAAATAATCAATGATTGTAAATAGTTGTATTAAATGTAAATAGATTTCAGATTGTTTAAATTTGCTTTAAAATATTTTTTGTATATAAGTAAACCTATTTTCTTATTACATTATTCTTTCATGAACAAGAAACTCATTCTAAGTATTATTTTTATTTGGATTTTCAAACGGTATGCAGTATGATTCATTGAAATCATTGATAATAATTTGTGCAAAAATAATTAGAAAAATAAAACTATATATTGTTTATTTTTCACATCAAAATCATTCATAAAACATGTTCTATATTTGTCCTATATTTTTCGTGGAAAATGTTCTATATATTACAAGTCGACCACTTCTACCCCTGTATTTTGTAACGTGTTTAAAGTTATCAATTAGTAGCTTCTAATGCAGTTCCAACGAAAATATTTATAAGAAATACGCATTATGCCTTTACATAACAAAACGAAAAGAAAAATCAAATTTATATTTTGAAAAGCACTTAAATCAGAAAAAAAAAATTCCTGCAATTTATTGAATCAATTTAAGTAGGCGAAAATATTCTTGCATTATAATTCATTTCCTCTTTTCCAGAAAGGGACAGCTGCAGGAGTCACAAAAAAGTTCTAAAAATTCCATTTTAAAGATTTGCCTTTCTACCAAATTACATATTTATTAAAATACCTCTGTGAGACCAATTGCAATGTCATTTTAATAAAATATAATGCGACCTATGCTGCCGTGTGCAGGTAAACGGCAGTATCTGCAGAAACGAGTTTTCGAGATATTTGAAGAAACACAATTTGGATTCAATACTAACAATAGGGAAATGTTGGAATTAGACGTTTTTTTCGCGCCATTTTTTCAGCGGAAACCAAATAAACGAGCATGTTCAATAAAGATAACGTACAATAGATGGCAAAAATGCAAAAATGAAAAATGAAAATTTTGCAGTTACTGCCCTTTTCCTGCACACGGCAGTATGTATAATAATTAATTTTTATGCACCAGAGCTGTCCGGTTCTTGCTCAATATGCTTATCCAAGGGTAGTTCAGATTTTTAATAAGAATTCAAATAATATTTGTATTTATTGGAAAAAAAGGGAAAAATTGCAATTGAGTCTTGTAATAAGAGTTGAGTTTCAAAATAGTAATATATTGAGTTATTAGGAGCTGTATCGTGTTTCTTATGAAACGTGGCCTGATACTGCTCCTCTCCTTTAGGATCTTACGAGACATTGATTGGAGAACGTTTAGAAAAAAATTGATCAACAGAAGAGGAAATGCGATTACGAAAAACTCACGAACAAGCTAAACTATACTTAATTCCAAATTCTCTGAAATTTTCACTTTCTTTGAGTTACGACGCTGTTGCATTAGGGGTGCGATTGCATATTTACGTTATTTAATAAATCACATTTAGTTTCTTAACTTGTTGCTAGCGAACCTATAGAACAAGGGTTTCCAAACAGTGACCATAGTATCAACTCTTTGTTGTTAATTAAACAAAATAGTTAATGGCTACTCATCAAAGTCTCGCCCGGTTTGAGATAATTCACTTTAATAAAACAAAAGCTCAAAATGCCATTCCTGTGTAATAAAGGTATTGAAAGGTCATTATTTCATGTTACAAATAATAAACGAAAATCCTGTGTCTGCATACTTTCTGGGTTTTCCTCAAATCATGCAAATATATGAACATAACGCTTGACTATCAAATCTCTCCTTATAGATATACTGTTCTATTTTTTATAAATAAATAAATATGCGTATTCAAAAGCATAGATAGATAAATCGATGTAGATATGTTTCAGAGATAAATAAATAGGGTGCAGTTTAAAAATTCAATTGTTCAAAGAGTGCCACGACTAGGAAACTGCTATGGGCGTTCACTAACAAACAAGCAAAAGTAAGAAATATCATTTCATTGAATAAGGCTTTTAAATTATTGTCAAGCGTTGGAAAATGTAACATTATACAAATAAAATAATGTCCTTCTCGTGTTTGTTCCGAAATTTTCGAACGGAATGAAATACATGTTCGTTAAGAATGTAGTGGAACAAAAATTGCAGAACTTCCAAAATATATCAAAGCACACAACATTTTTTCATCTCCCCCCCCCCCGAATGTTTTTTTGATCAGAAATTAATCTAATTGTGTAACATTTTCCAATTTTAAATGTTTTTTTATTTTATTAAGAATCGTTTCAGTAGGTTTATTCTTGAATTCTAGTCGGGGCAGATACAGAAATAGTTCCTGCAATGGACACTAGGAGAGTAAAAAGTCCCCCTTCCGCCTACGCAATTTGTTTCTTAGAAAGAAAAAAAAAGAACCGCCCTCATGAAGTTCTTTTAAAATGTTTTTATTATTATTATTATTATTATTGTTTTTTAAGTTTTTTTTTTTTTTTTTTTTTTTTTTTGGAAGAATTCATAAGGCCAGTTGATCTACTTTGATGTAGTGAAATATTACATTCTAATTTACTTCGAATGTGGAAGTAAAATATCTGTTTTAACTTTTTAAAACAATTACTTCAACGTATATAACTTCATCAAAATGCTATAATACATTAGAATACTTTTATGAGGCCGACCTATATAACGCAATTCTCTATAAACCGCACAACTTTTCAAAATTAAACAATAGATTTTGAAGTTTAAAAAATCCCTCCGTTTTTCTTTGCAAAGATAAAAATTGTTAGGCAAATTGAATTTTGAAACAGTTTTTCATCTTTCCATCTTTGTTCAAAGCTTTTAAATGAAAATTAGTACTCAGATGGCTCTTGAAAATACAGCTGTTATGCAACCCATAAAGCTAGTAGAAGTGCAGCATAATTCCCTTCCTTTTGATTGTGAAACATATTTATTTGTGAATGACCAAGTGTAATATTAGTGCTGTGATGCACACTGCAGTTAAAACTTATTCTGAAATAGGGATGTGTCCAGTGGCGCAGTCAGAAAATTTTTCAAAATCAAAAATTGTTGCTTTCTTTCCCATTCATTTACAATGCGTAATCAAGGGCGCCCATATAGGGGGTTGGCGGGGTTTGGGGCTCAAGCCCTCCCTTAGAAATGAGAACTTCCTTGCTTTTAGTGCTTTTTTCTTTGCAAAAATGTATAAAAATTTCTTTTCCAGCCATTAATGACTAATATGAGCCAATAATGAATAAGTTATGAAAAAAATGTCAAATTTTAACATCTTTAATCTGTACTAAAATCGGTTTCCATGGGGAAAATATTCTGCTAAACCATGGGGAAAATTTTTGAGCCCCCCCCCCCTTTAAATTTTGCATATGGGTGCCCTTGTGCATAATTATTCAATATCAAAGAATTTCTACAGATTAGTAATTATTCATTCTTAAAAACAATTAATAATTCGTATTGATGTCACTATAAAACGAAGAAAGTGGGAAAAGCACATTGTTTTTCGCGAGATCACTTAAAAGCTCCTCCTAAAATACATTCATGTATTTTTGAATGTCAAATGCTAGCTAATAACGGTTTCGATCTTTCGATGAGAATTGGTTAAGAGCCTCAGAAAATCGGTTGCAGTAGGCTTCCTCTCACTAGATGTCCCTAAAAAGAAGTTGTGCAGAGATGGAAGTGCTGAGGGACCATGATACTCTGTAGAGCTTTATTGACACCATTTTAGCTATCTTATACCAAAGGGGACGTGAGGTGCTTATCATGAAATGCAACTTTTATATTTAAGAATTGAAAAGTAATTTCTGACTGCTTCCCGATTATTAAAAACAGTAAAATATTTTGTTGAAACCTATTCCGCTTGGAAAAACTCAAATACTCTGCTTTTTCCCTTGATCTTAATGGAGGAAATGAATGTGCTTGTGTTCTGGGAGGGGTTTTAACCCCAAAACCCCTCCCGTGGCTGCGCCACTGGATGTGTCGTTCATGAAAGAACGGGTCAAAAAGAATGAATCCTTGAAATGAACGGATCCGTTAGTTCACTTACAAAATGAACGACCGTTCTTTTGAACGATGAGCAGTTTGGAACATTGTATTGATGCACTTGTGATAAAATCGCATTTGATGAATTCCAGCGGTAATGGAAGGACAGTCTCAGTCTGTACAAAGAAATCGATGCATTTCTGTCTGTGAGCCTTTCAAAATACATATTTGTTCAAAAACTGATGCATAGACTTTTATACACATCATGGTAAGTTGCTAAAAAAGCCAAAGCCAGGACTTTTTTTTAGTAACTTTTTATCTTTGATCAAATTTAATAAACGGTAACGGAAGGACATTTTTGGGACATAATTTTCACGCTATCACGTTCTCCCCAAAAGGTCAGCCAAACTATAAAAGGGAAAATTCTATAAAAAAAATTAAGGCACATACAGGAGTGTTCAATCATTACAATTTCAGCTCTATTAAAAAAAAAAAAATTAAGCACATAAATTATGTATTTGTTAAGGGTAACGGAAGGACGAGAAGTCCAAAGCAATGGACAATAAACCAGCATCTCGTAAATTTTCCAAACTTATTAAAAATAATCTCCTGAATCTGGAAATCTAATTCTTTTTCCGCACAAAAAGTTCATTAATTACTCATTAAGCATTGTAATTGACCCAAAAGCGACGCAAGAAGAAACGACCCCTGATTGGCCTGACGTCATTTGTGCCAAAGTACACCACGCCCCTTTCCCCTCGCAATACGTTTTTCAATGGGAGTTTAACGCTGATGCTCCTCTAAATTTGTTATGTACATTTAATACTTTGAATACATTTTCGATTCACAAAGATTATTGTGCAACGGAACAAGGACTCTGAAAATCTGACATCAATAATTTGCAAAAAATAAAATGTTACAAACCAGCATTTTTTTTTTTTTTAAAGCTGAAATCAGAGATGTATGTGGAAGTGATGCATAGACTTTTATACACATCATGGTAAGTTGCTAAAAAAGCCAAAGCCAGGACTTTTTGTTAGTAACTTTTTTTCTTTGATCAAATTTAAAAAACAGTAACCGAAGGACATTTTTGGGACATGATTTTCACTCTGTCATGTTCTCCTCAAAAGATCAGCCAAACAATAAAAGGGAAAATTCTATTAAAAAAAAATAAAAAAAAAATAGGGCACATACCGGAGTGTTTAATAATCACAATTTCAGCTCTAGTTTAAAAAATAATAATTTAAAGCACATAAATCATATATTTGTATTGTAAGGGGTTCTACTCCATAGATTACAACAACATATAACTTTTATGTTTTCATTAAATAGTTAATAAAGTACAAGCCTTCAAAAATGCTAAATTTAACCTTTATGAGAATGCTGTGCGATTTAACCAATTTTCAATCGCGTGTAACTACTAAAATAAAAAATATTAAGCCAAAATATTTTGGATGTTTCTATATGGGCATAAAAAGAACCTGTATACCAAATTTCATAAAAATCTGTTATCAGCATACGGCCACCACTTTTTTGTCATTTTTGCTCATTTCGTTCGGAATGACCCCTCATAGTCACTTGTTTCTTTCGCTCTTTCGAAATAAATTTTGAGTCATCTTTGAAAAAACTTGGAGATATTGAGAATAATTAGCATGGAATTTAAAGACAAAGGAATCGGGACTTGCGACTTGATAAAAACTTCGAGTTATGGTAATATTCGAGTTATCCCGAATTGACTATATATATATATATATATATATATATATATATATATATATATATATATATATATATATATATATATATATATATATATATATATATATATATATATATATACACACACATACTACAGTCGAGTCCCGACTTACGCGAGGGATGCATTCCAAGACCCCTCGCGTAAGTCGAAATTTCGCGTTGTGGAAAAGGGTATGCGTAAAAACTCTTATAAACAAACTCAATTATTTTCGACACTTGTAATGACCACCTCAAACTGTCAAAAACTATTTCTTAACCATACAGTACTGTTTCTTACATAAACTAAATTTTTATTTGTATTTCAAATTAAAAAACCATTTTATTCAACATAAAATATTTCTACGATGCACAAAATGTTCAATGGGAAAGAAAGACATAAAATAAACCAGTACGGTACGTACAGTATGTAGTAAGAAAAAAAAAGCACTATAGTTTTACTTAAAAAATTGAAGACGATGATGATTTATGCTGCGTGATCAAACCTTATATGTTTTTAAATACACACTACAAATGCTTCACATAGTTCTTTTACAACGTTTCCATCCATTGCAACGCAACACCCTTCTTCCTGGTTTCTTAAATTCACATACAAGAGCAGCTTCCATTTTCATAATTTTTGCATTTTGCTTAGATACTACTTGGTGAATTTTTAAGGACTTCCTTTTCTAGACTTTTAATTGCACATATGGAACATTCACTTATACCTAATTGTTGTGCTACTTTCGACACATTTGTTCTAGCACATAATCTTTAGCTTTTCTTTCATTGTCAGAAACTCTCTTTTTCTTTCTATTTTCACAAGATGAAACAGCGCTCTTAGGTATCATAATTAACAACTTTCACATTTAGAATGAAAAAAAGGGGGAAATGGGGGAGTAGTTATTTGTATAAGTGATGTATTAGACTAGTACGGTGCCGGTGCGAGAACTTCTGCTTCCAGTGATGCTAAAGGGATGAAAGTCCATTAACGAAAAATTTTTTTAGTAGCCAATAACAAAGTCGATATTTACACACCGTGATTCCCTTACGAAAATTGTCTTGTTGCGGGCAATTAATTCGCGTTAGTATATGTATTAAACTTAATCATTTGTGGTTGTGCAGTACCCACTAACAAAATCACTGGATTATAAAATCAGCCGCTTTTTAAAAGCCGAATCTGGAAAGACAGAATCATTGCAATATCAAAACATGATAAAACTATCCTTTAATAAAATCACCATCGCCGTCCTATCAAATAATTTTTGAACATCATACGTAAGAAATTAAAAAAGCACCAAGAAGTGAAGGAATCAGTCTTAGAAGATGAGGAAATCTCAGTGCCAATTTTCTCCTCTTCTCAGAAGAGCGCTTTAATGTTACACGATGCACTTTAGAGCAAAAAGAAAAATATATAAACGTTGAAAGTTACATTACATTTTGTAAACTTTCAAACGATGTCGAATCTTGACTCTTCAATTCAGTTAAAATATTGGCGTGATATTATTTGATTTAGACTCTTGTGATGATAAAAAAAAAACTACTTCATGCTTAAAATGTGAACTGTGTTTTGAAACAGTCAAAAATAAATAAAGTCATTCATTTCGTTTTTAGAGTATTTAAACATCAAAACCTTTCATTTTTTTAAGTGAGTGTAGGTATGCAGGTTCATAAAATCAACCGCTTTGCTTTATAAAATCAAATGCTAAACAATTTGCATTTGTGGCGGAATTGAACTGAATGTACGAACCGAAAAGCTAAGTTCTTTTTCTGTATCGCATTAAGGTATAGTTTTTTTTTTTTTTAACTTGTCATTTATTAAGTTTTCTGGATCGTATTGAAATTTAGTTTTTAACTTTAAAATTGTTATGAAGTGTATTAGTATTATTAATCTGTAAGTGAAATAAATAATGGTAAGAGATGAAAAATAATAGCACTTTCCACTCGCCACAATTAAGAGAGTAAATTAATTACTAATGTTGGGTTGAAATAACAATGCACTTAACTAACTCGTAGATGATTGGACCCAGGAGAAAAATTTTCACTCACTGAATGTTCGATTAAATACTGCTCGTAGTTCTTTAAAAATAAACAAGTATGCGGTAAAAAAAAAGCTTTTATTTATTCATTTATTTATTCAGCTAATCAGCTTCGCATATACAGAGGACCGCAAACAACAAGATTTCAACACAAGCGAAGAATTTAAATGCCAGCAGGAATCGAACGTACGACCTACAAAGCCGAAACACACCACAGAGCAAAAAAAAAACTTGTAGAAATACTTTGTAACTGCTAACCTGAATCAAGGAAAGTTTCAAAATCCTGTATGATTTAAATACTTTCAAGCCACAATTCTTATTGCTCTTTGCTCAATTTCAACGATATGTTTGCTGTTTTAAAAATTTTCGCTATAATTTAAAAAATATGCACATTAACCCTTTTAATTTCGGAAGAAAAGAAAAACATACATATTTCGTCCCTTTATAGCCACTGGCCGGGAAAGTGGTAAGATGGTAGATAACTTTTCGCACCACCACATCCTTGAGTTGAGCAAATAGTTTTACCGCCCCCTCCCCTCCCTTTGCCAAAGCGTCTCAACCTCATACAGGGTAGGCAGAGCAAATGGGAAAGCTCGAGCTAGATTTCACCAATTTTACTTTGCCCCAAGGCTAATACTGGGAACCCACAAAACACAAAACTTAGCCGTACATCCCCTCCCCCCCCCCCGAACCCCTTTGTTCCATATAACCCGAGGCACGCGCTTCGGATCGAAGTTCTATTGAAATTCTCTTTCCTCCGCCCCACTGTATGTTGATGGAACCAGGTACATGCTGTTTACAACAACAAACAAAGCAGAAACAATCTACAAGGGGTGAGGGTTTTTTTTTTTTTTTTCGTAGTTGGTTGAAACAGGTGTACAAACTTACAAACCGCGCACACGTGGCTTGCTGTGGGGCACGTTTTAGTTGGTTCGGCTGACAACAAAAATGAATGGCGATATGAAAAGAATTCATGGGGTGGTTTACAACTCTCATTTTCTGCCACTTCGCATGGCTTTTGAAGCAAATAATAGTCTTGATTTGTTTCCTTCTTTTTTAAAATTGCTTAATTAGGAAAAAAATATTGTCGTTTATAACTTGCATTGATTCGCCAAATGCAAAACTGTCCAAAAAGTTATTGATTATCCCGTGGGGAAAACCTTGCACCAGTTGAACCGAATATTAAGAAGTAATTTTGGCAAAAGGGGGGAAAAAAAGAAGAAAACACACGGTTTTAAGTGTTTTAGCAAAGCAAACGTTAGCAATCGGATTCAGTGGCTGGATTAAACACGTAAGGGCTCATAGGAATATACTATTTTTGAAGGCTCTTTCTTGTATGTTATTTTTAAACTACGCACTTTGGAGAAACAGATTTAATAATGCCAAAGGCAGCAAAAAACATCTTACTCTTATTAACTATTCGTCCAAAACTGCCATATCCCCCGCTCCCCGCGCTGTGTTGAAAGGCCAAACAATCGTCAATGTAATCGTCAATTACGGATGGATTGAACTAAGTAAAAAAATCTTTCGACCTTCGATTATCCATCATTCCAGATCATCAGCCACATTTAAAATTTTAATTTATTAATTAATGCAACAAAAATTGTCCAGAAATAGTGTGCCGATAGTTTGTAGGCATCCGTGAGTAGGTGTCTGCCGATAGCTTGCAACATACTAATGTGTCTCTGATAGTGGGAATTAATTCCCCCAATGGCATTACTATAAAAAATGAATCAATGCATTAAAAAGATTAGCAAGTTTGTTATAGTATTTTTTGATTCTTCGTTAACACAAGGACGTAGCCAAGGGGTGGGTCCATGGGGTCCGGACCCCCCCCCTTCCCGAAAGACCCCTGTCCTTTTTTCTCAGTTGTTGCATCTTGCATCAACAAAATTTTTCCGAAAGAGAATGTTTTTATAACACCCTGCATTTCCCACTTAAATATTCCCAGTAATCGGCAATTTTCTCAGCGCTTGAGTCAATTCAGAACACGAGAACCTCGTGCAACAACTGCAGGTTCCCAATTTTCGTCTGCTTTTTGCTGTGTCACCTACTCCGTCCGAAACGGGGAAATGTCCCTTTCGACTTTCAAACCAGCTGGGTCCTGTGACCTTGAAATTCAGCCCCTCTCCTTGGTCCATCAAATTGCCATTGGCAAAGTAAAAACAAGCATTTATTGCCACTTCCGCTGTATCCCACGGGCTCATTGGCGTGGTTTTCTTCATTTCTTTCTCTTTTCTTTTTGGATTTTCGTGGATTTCGTAGACGCATGTTGTACGAAAGACAGCCAGAGTGAGGTGCGTTCCTGGTGAATCAGTAATTGAATTCCGATTCTTTTCTGTTTTAACACGCAGTTTTTATCTACATCATACTTATAGGAAACATATCCTGAAGAAAAATATATGCAAAAGAAAATCAAGTTTACCCAAACTAGGTAAGTTGCAGTGCTCCCTTTTAAAGTTTTCTTAAAAATACAAGCAATTTTACGTGTTAATGTGTTTTTCCATTTAAAAACTAATTTTAGATTCTAAGCCAGCAGCGAAAAACGAAATTCTACACATTTCATGTGCTTGACGATGAGAAAAAATTATTGATTTTTTTTTTCATTTTAATTCTTTATATTTTTGACTTGGTTCATTTCAGATTCATTTTATATTTTGATAACAATTTTATTTGAACTTTTAGATTATTTTTAACATTTTTCTCCTTTCTGAGTAACAAATTACATAGATTTTTTTTCTGATGTTTCCACCCCCTCCCCCCCCCAATATTTAAGCATGATCATTGAACATATTAAATGCCCAAAAAGAATTCGTGTTTGAAGGTAAAATAAATAAAATAAATGAATAAATAAAACTTGAAGTTGATGTAACGAATTTTTTGCGGAATCAAAATTTTATAGAAAAATAATTGAAAATTACTTGAATATTTTTCTGTGATCAGTTTATGAAATTACAAGTTCGGCCATATTAAAGCATGTAATAAGTAATTTATTACGAATTAATACTTTTAAATCTTACTGAATTGTGATTCTATGATCCCAAAAGAAAAACAGTTTTTTAATTGAAGAAAAATTATCTCTCTCTCTCATCTCTTATTCGATGTTGTCCCAAAAAGCATATTTGTATTCCAATTGTACTGAGAAGTTATTTAATTAGCATCTATGCATCCATCTTTAGTAAATTGTGAAGGTAGCATTAAACGTAACAAAAAACAGGCATATGCATTTAACTATAAATTGCTAGGTGAAAATTACCGCTATTTATTGCGCTACAAGCAAAGAAACAAAAAAGGTGAATACGAGCTAAATTTTTTTTTAGTTTTTCGTTTCTATATCGCTCTTTTTTTTAAATTTTTTCGACTCTTATTTTCTTCAAGCTAAAGATATTTGCTATTTCTTGCAATAAAGTGTTTTGCTAACATCGTATTAAAGAAAAAAAATCATTGCCTGCGTTGTAAAATGTGATATGTATTGTTGTTAAAATTAACAACACGTTGTTAAAATAAAATCACACAGATGTTTAATTTAATTCATTAGGTATACATTCCATTAATCGGCATGTAAAAGATCCCTTAGGTCGTTTGAGCTCTTGACAAAATTAAATTTCTTTTGCAGTTTCGCATCGAAAAGAGCTCAGGTGTCTCCATCTGGTGGAAACTGGACATCAAATTTTTCTCTGACATTCACATCCGCGCCTTAATGGTGGCATATGAATGACTGGATGCCATATGGTTGGTTCTCACTTGTTCCGCAAAAGGCTAAAGCCTCTAACACAGCCCCATTAGAAAAAAAATGATAAAAAACGGCAATACGCCTTTTCCAATATTGAAAAATTTTTCGAACAGCTTTTACCCTTTGAGGAATAGTGACTTCACTTGAGAACCCCATTTATTTCTTGCTTCTCTTTTTTTATTTCAGCTAACTGGAATCATTGTGTCAGTTGGCTAAAGAAAAAAATTTATATATATAAAAAAATGGTTGCATCAAAGGAAGCCTCCGTCTCTCAAAGAGTTAATAGTTTGTTCAAGCTTTTAATTGATGAAAAGGAATGATAATTATAAAACGGATAAGATTGGAAATATCATTCTATTTCGCATTGTCAAAAGAATATTATAAATGTAAATCAATAAAAACTAATTCAAGCTTTTTAAATGAAACCTTGTTAATATTTTCGTTGAGAGAGTTGTGGGATTTTGCCTGAAATGTTGTTCAAATCGGACAGGGTTACGTTATATAACATTCATATAGTTATACATTCGACTCCATAGATATAGATATATTTATCCTCATATAAATAATGCCGATGATCGAGTAACCCGCGTGTTTCAACAATGAATTCGCGCCACGGCATGATATGTAATTTGATAATATGTTTTGGTAATGATTAACATTCAGGGAAAGGCTTTATTGTGACAAGGCTGAACTCGATCCGGTAACTTAACAGTTCTACTGGTAAGACTGTGTCATCTCAGAGGAATGAAGAAACGAAAACAATGAACGCTATCTACCGGAGTTTAGGGTTAATCCACTGGTGCTAGAGTTAAAATTTCAACTATCAAAATATTACCAAACAGGCAATTGCTTCTTTCAAATGTAGAAGAGTTGAAGCAATTTTCACCCGTCATACCTTGATGGGCTACTTTCTAGTTTTCAAATAAAATGGCATAAGTACAAATGTACATATTTTGTTGAAATATATTACAAAGCTTTAATATTTTATTAAATTATCGCATGCATTTTCCAAGTAATTTCTAGAACAGTTTTCGTTTTCCGTTTTTCTTTTAATGTGCCCTTTTTATTAATAGAAAATATTTCACTCATTTTCAGGAGGACAGAGGTTCACCCATGTTTGGAAACTTTGTGTGTGATAACTTTCAGTTTAATGTTAATTTACAAACTTTCAATAATTAATTTACCACTTAATATAAAATTTTTGTTAACTAATTTTAACTAATGGCTCGATTAATTTCAATTATTTAATTAATTTTAGTTAATTATCATATTTTAATAATCAGTTTTAATTGGATTTATCTTATCTTGTGTAACTATCAGCTACTAATTCTGCTTTAGCATGCCTCCTCTTTTGAAGTTTGTGCAACCTTGGACCCCCCCCTTAACAAAGTTCTAGCTACGTGCCTGGTTAACATAAGCCTTGGCTTATCTGCCTTTCCACAGTTTATGGCGGAAAACCGGGACTCGAATACTTTAGAGTTTTTCATTCATTTTTAATATTGCGTGCTCAATTCATTCTATTTTGTATTTGTACTACTTACACAAAAAACAAAGTTCTCAAAAATTATGTGCACGCCACAAACTTTTTCTTTATTATGTGCGGAATTTCAGCTTTAACATTTTTTCTTTTCTGGGGTTTCTTCGTCCTTCGTCCTTCCGAATTTTTATCGTCTTATCGAAACCGTTATTAGCTTGCAATCGAGATTGGTAAAAATATTGAAAAAAAATGAGGTTTTAAATAATTTCGCGAAAAAAGAAAAAAAAAAGCAACGAAAATTGAATATTAATCTTTACTAATAATAAAGCTGAAAGTCTCTCTGTCTGGAGGATGTCTGGATGTCTGTGACGCGCATAGCGCCTAGACCGTTCGGCCGATTTTCAGGAAATTTGGCCAAAGTTAGTATGTAGCATGGGGGTGTGCACCTCGAAGTGATTTTTCGAAAATTCGATTTTGTTCTTTTTCTATTCCAATTTTAAGCCCATTTTTCACAGAAATTTAATAAAATGGGAAAGAATTTGTTCTGAAAATTATCTTTCTTTTCTTTACTTCTTTATCTTTCTTCTTTTCTTTTCTTCTTTACTAATAATAAAGCTGAAAGTCTCTCTGTCCGGAGGATGTCTGAATGTTTGTAGGATGTCTGTGACGCGCATAGCGCCTAGACCGTTTGGCCGATTTTCAGGAAATTTGGCACAAAGTTAGTTTGTAGCATGAAGGTGTGCACCTCGAAGCGATTTTTCGAAAATTCGATTTTGTTCTTTTTCTATTCTAATTTTAAGCCCATTTTTCACAGAAATTTAATAAAATGGGAAAGAATCTTTATCTTTATCTTCTTCTTTACTAATAAAGCTGAAAGTCTCTCTGTCCGGAGGATGTCTGGATGTCTGTAGGATGTCTGTGACGCGCATAGCGCCTAGACCGTTCGGCCGATTTTCATGAAATCTGGCACAAAGTTAGTATGTAGCATGGGGGTGTGCACCTCGAAGCGATTTTTCGAAAATTCGAAGTGGTTCTTTTTCTATTCCAATTTTAAGAAAAAAAAAACTATCATAAGATGGACGAGTAAATTACGAAATTATCATAACGTGGAACCGTAACATGGGCACACGCCAATTGACGAGATACGAAATTATCATAACGTGGAACCGTAAGATGGGTACAAGTCAACTGGCGAGAAAATTCACCATACATTATTTGTAAATATACAAGCGAACCAAAAGACTTTTAATTTTACTATTACGGGCAAAGCCGTGCGGGTGCCACTAGTTTAAAATCAAGTATAAAGGTGATGAACATAAATTGGGAACTTTCTGCTCTTCCCATTTTTCGTTTTACAATCATTGTGATATCAAAGCGAATTTTAATAATTATTTTTAAGCAAGTGACATTAATAAGAAATTACTAATCCACAGAAAATGTTTGGTGAAAAAAATTGATTAGCTATTAATTTCATTTTTTTAATGAATGCAAAAAATCAAGAGTTTTCGATTTTTAAAACCCTCCTAAAAAGTTTCTGGTCACTTTTTTCAGTACAAATGCTTACAAAATGCAAACACATAAATTAATGAGAAAAGCGAATGCAGCCAAGCTAAGTTACCATTAAAAATCTTCAAAGACGGCAGCTTTTCATCTGAAAAGGTAGGAGCAAACACCTAATGAACTAACAAATTCAGTACTTTGAAAGAAACCATGATTTTTAAAAGAATCTCCTGACCAAGTCAATTATTGTTTCCACATTTTGAATTTTTATTCAAAAAATACGTTTTGGAAAATCAAATATTATTACAATGCTCACATGCCTCCCTCCCTCCCCTCTCCACAGACACACATCCTCCTCCCTCACCTAACCGCTTTCTCTCCCTCCCTCTCTCTCTTCGCATACCCCCTCATATGGTCAAGCTAAGTGGTCAAGCAATGCAGCACGCACCTTCCCACATAGAACAAGTGCTGCCACCTGTGGAAGAAAGAAAAAAATACAGGAAGTATTTCCGAAACTGTAGTGAAGAAAACAACAGCGTGAGTTGCTTGAGGTGAAATATTCCAGCAGGGATCGTCTTCTGCGGATTGAGTGATTGATAGTCCATCCGAGTATATTCTTCCGCTTCTCGCCGCTAATAATGTGATGCTTCATTTGGGGCATATGGTAATTAAATGCTAATCGCATGCGATATCGGCGGTTTGGTTGAGATAACGGCTGAATATTATAATTACCGAAATCAGTTGGCGGTGTAGTGTAACTTTAGTGCCTTTAGGTTGTAATTTTTGGTTGCAAAACAACAGGTTGTGGTTTGTGTGAAATGTGAACTTTCTGGGGAAGAAGACTCAGGAATGTTGAGAATCTTCCCTGCGTCGTATGCGTCGTAATGACATTTTTGCTTTCTTCTATATCTATATACTAGCAGTAAAGGCACAGCGATGCCTGTGCTAAAAATTTAAATAAAATCTGTTGAATTAAAGAAAAACAAATTACACCACAATTACATTTGCTGTAGCTTTCAAATGTAAAAAACTCCATAATTCATCGCCAAATTCGCCAAGCGACTCTCTAATTAAAAAGAAAATCAATTAACATACGCACAATGAATTTAAAATAAAGCAATAACAGTAAAGTATTCATAAGCAACAAAGGCAACTTCCTCCAGAATGTTTAAAAAGAAAGTAGTTGAAAAATTGTCTGGAAAATGAACCTAGTGTTATAGTTGAAAATTGCATGGAAAGTGGACCTAGTGTTATAGTAATTTCTCGAAAGAGAAGCCTTGAAAAGGCTCAATTCGCAACTCCAACAAACTATAGGAGGCACTGCAGCCACCGTCTAATGACGGATGAAAAAGGTAAAACAAACGCACGCCGTCGAGTAGAAAATACTAATAAGCCTAGTAATTTTTATTTGTATGCATGACTTTTTTGTTTTATTCTTTTTTAAATAATTTTCAAAGTCTTGTAGATATTCTGGCCCGAGTAGAAAGAAATGAGAATTCAAGAAGCATTACTAAACGTTAGAAATTAATGCAAAACATGTAGTTTGTTGTTCTAAAGCAGCCATTTCCACGATGTTGAAATTCGATATTTATCAATTCTTGATGGAACTAAATTTTCATTGCGGCCATAAGAACACTATAAATATTTTATGTAACAAAACCTTTGTTTACCTGTGTTATCAAAAGAGAAAGATGATACTTCTTGGCTTGTTTCGCTAACGCTGTTTGTTCTATATTTGTGGCTGAATTATTTCTCAAACTGCCGAATCGGCTAATTTTAATTTTTTCTGTTTCGTATGTTTTTAATTTCTGAATTATGATTTAATTCTGTCATGCATCATCAATAAAATTCTCACGGATACATAGTGGTAGTTTTCTTTCTAATTGATCTACCATTATTTCTTTAAACTTATCGAATTCTGTAATCTTACTATCATTTTATTCCACACATGATAAAAAATAAAAATGGTTTACAACTGACATGCGAAATCTCACCAAGGGTTCTTTGCTCGCACATTACTAAAAATATAACCCTAAACTATAACCCCTCTATTTTGGCGATGAAAATTCTCAGCGTTAATTATTTTTCATTTCGTTCCAAAATAATATATTCAAGAAAATATTTTACAAACTGTCCATTCCAACTAAATGCTGCAGTAAAATGAGTTTAGTTAAATCAATTATTTTTAAACTAGGTGGAGATGAAAGTCCTAATTCTTTTGCTAATGTTATCAAATCCTTCTTTCGAGCTTAAGATGAAAAAAAAAAAAAAAACCCATATTCTTACAAATTCACACAAAACAATAAAAACAAATTTACCTGGTGTAACGTTATCCCTTTTCAAAAAAAAAAAAAAAAAAAACATCGAACTGAAAGCAATCTAAGACACATCGAATGCGTTAACAAATACTCATAACAAACTGCCTATGTTTACCAATAGACACACGTGGAACGCAATGTTTTGCCTTTTTCTTTAATTTTATAAATCCCCGCAAAGTAGCGCATTCGAGCGCTGGAGTTGCGAATTAGAATCGCTTATATCTCCTGTTCTAATTAATTGAGAAAAATGAAACTAACATCACCTTGTTTGGGAAGGAAAACCCTTTCTATCGATATATAATGTTTGGGGGTGGGGTTTTTTTTTACTCCCTAATTAGCCGAAATTTAGCTTAATTAGAAAAAAACTAATGCGAAATTTAGAATTTCGTCTTCGAGGCGCACGGGCCCGGGGTCGTTCGAATTTTTGTGCCGTTTCAGGGCTATAGGTGCTATGGGGTCTTCTAGCCATCGGGTACAAAGAAAGAAACAAAGAAACGCCGTCACCTTCATATGTACAGTTGGCTCTCTGTTTAATGACTTTCAAGGGACCACAAAAAATCGTCCTTAAGTAGAAAGCGTCCTTAAATAGAATGCTTTTAAAACTTTAATGAACCATCTGGGATCGCGAAAAGCCGTCTTTAAATAAAGAAAGTCGTTAAATAGGGTGTCGTTAAACAGAGAGCCTACTGTATAGATATAAAACCAACGGTCTTTTTCAGATTTCTTACCCTTTAAATGGAGATTTTAGACTTGATGAAAACACTTTGTTTTATAGAAATAACTTAAAAGCTAAAAGTATAAAAATTATTGAACACCCGTGACTTATGATACAAAGATTTTGTGACTGATGTTACATTTACAATAAATGGCTGTATAATTATAAATTATTTCTTCTCGAAAATAAAATTAGCATTCAAAATTGTAAAATTGTATTTAAAATGCTAGAAAAGTTCATTCATGAAGTTTTAAAAGTTATATTTTAATGTATTTTATAAAATAAAACGCCATCTTGCCTTTACTACATCTAGTGCGCTAAATATTTTATTCTTTTCTCATGTGAATTATAAAGTTCATCCACATTGAAAGGCTATATATTTCCAATGTTTTACTCCTAGTTTGCAATTTCAATGCATCTAACTTCTCGTGATACAATTGTTTGTCATATCCTTCAAGAACTCGTTCTCCAGTTGCAGTCAACAGTTTTTTAACAGTTCTGCTGGAAGTGATTCCCTCCTTTACTGTAAAAAAAAAAAGATTGGTTCTAAACACCTAATACAGCTTCTGATTTAAAAAAAAAGAAGTATTACTCAAATATAACTCTTTATAACATGACTGCAAGTCATATGGTGATAGCTCTGAAATTTGCATGAAGCTGTGACATTTAGAAATATTTCAGTATCGATGATGTAGCACCTTTATTCAAATGTACACGAAGAACTAGCAGTATCTGTTTATCAAATTTCATGTCAGAAATTTTTTTACAGCAGCAGTTTTTTTTTTGGGAAGATATAACAAAGAACGCTTTGAATGACTAACAGATTTTACCAAGGTTTCATTATTTTAAAGAGGCGCAATGCAGCAGCTAATTTAAACCTGGGACGTCAATTCTTTAAATTTGTTCTATACTTGTTGTATTTCTTCACCTAATTTCTCGTTTTAATTTGATCATAAACTAACTTTGCTATGTATGCTAGGTTTTTTGAAATTATTTTATTATTTTTTTTATCATCCGTTCTTTTCAACTTCTACTTTGTTTTAATTTTTGTAATTTTCATGTTTTTCTTCATTTCTTAATTTATATTGCCTATTCCCTCCCCCCAACTTTCTTCCCCCTTTTCTTCGTTTCTCTCTTTTCTTTTATTTTTTTCTTCTTTTTTGGGGGCGAGAGGGGCCCGGCGACATAACTGACAAGGGTCTCGCCTTGACTCTCGCGGCCCTGGTTGTGACAAGGAGTAACAAGAAGTGTGACATCAAATCACGCATTTTTTCATAACAATATGTTTATGAAAAATAGTAGGAGATGTGACAAGGAGAGGGGAAAAAGAAGGTGAAGTTTTGCACTTTGTGAAATGAGGAAGGGGAGTCAAATATGTTGAAAAAAAAGTGTGACATCATTTATGGACAGCCCCTGTATGGAGGTGCGTATAGGAGGGGATGTGGGGAGGGGCAGAGCGAACTCTCCCCGAAGGTTGCAGCTCAAAAATAAAGCACACGAAACAGAGCACGGAACTGTTGCCCGGGTAACCTGCTATTAGTTGAAACTTTGGAACCACCAATTAGGGCCCCTGGGTCTTGGTCATTTATTTCTTCTTTTGTGTTTTTGTTGCTCTGAAGATTGCACTGCCACTACTTGCTCTAGGAACTGGCTGTGAAGATAGGGAAGATTTAGTAATTTGAGGTTGTGGTTTTGACTAAAGTTAAGATCAAGATTTCAGAAACTTTCTGCTCACCACTGCCGAGTAGAAGAATATTTGTTAGTCTCCATGTTTGTTTCTGTAAATATATATATATATATATATATATATATATATATATATATATATATATATATATATATATATATATATATATATATATATATATATATATATATACGTGTGTGTGTGTGTGTGTATTAATCGAAGTAAATTACATCAAAATTAAATTTCGATCTGGATTCATCCAATGATTCTTTTCAAGAATTTTTTAATTTTACTTGTACCAACTTAATACCAGCTTTCATACATGTTATACACAAAGCTGTTATTCTTTTGCATTAAATACTTGTAAGTTTTGGAGCTCTAATTTCGAAAAATCACTGGCCCTAATATTAAAAAATATGGCCTTACCAACTGTATTTTAAAATTTGAGTTTAAGAAAATATTCGTGTAAGGGTCCCCATGCCGCCCTTCTTTAATATCACAAACATTGGGTTTTTTAAACGTCACTTACAAAAAATTTAAGTTAAACAGCCCCTGAATGTAAAACATTGCTTAAATTTTTTGAACCATAATTTTGAACAATTTTCCTGGGAAATGCTCCAGATCCTGATATCCATAAAATCTTCAAAGTTCGTTTAAAGTTACATTTTAGAAACTTCAATTTCGAACAATTTTAGACCTTTTTTCCTATCCAACCAAACAGATTTTTTTTTTTTTTTTTTTGTTCTTTAAAAACTTTTTTATGGTTACGTCACTGCACGCAGGGGTAGAATTATTAAAGCAAATTTGGTGAGAACTAGAAAAATGAGAAGTACCTTTTGTTTCTAAACAGTTAGATTTCCAAAAATTGTATCTGCTTCAATGATACAAAGAAACGAATGTATTGGAGACTTAGAGAGAGAGGAATAATTTTGTGCCCTAGGCAAAAATAGAGAATCATTGCAATGATTCTCTATTTTGTGTGTCTTTGACTGTATATCTATGATGTACGAAATGAGGGCGCCCCTAATTTTATACAATCGGGACATTTTATACGATGAGGGGTGCCGCAAAGCGCCCCTCGTGAAACTATCGTTTTCGTGTGAATGTCGTCGTGTTCCGTTGAAACGAAGGGCGCCTTGCGGCGCCCCTTGGGACGGCCATATATATATATATACACTGATACACTGGTGTGCAAAAATTAAGGACGAAGTCGAAAAATTAGCATATTAGTTGAACGAAGAGGCAGAGCGGACAAAAAGACCAATCAGGAGATTAAGTAAGGTGATGTACGGTAGCACATGCGCAGATATGCAGGCAGACGTAATGGGAGTGTCTGAGTAATATAAAGCATGTTGTCGGTGTAAGATCAGTATTTTTGGCAAAGAGATTGCACGCCGTATAGCAGTTAAAATCACACCGAGTTGCTGCCTCAGCGAGAAATGGCGAATAATCAATCTGTTAGACGACATCTGGATGCTTTTACCCGAGGACGAATCATTGGGAAGTTGGAGGAAGGCCGCAGTGTGACAAGTGTGGCTGCAGAGTTCGGAATTGCTCACAGCATCGTTTCACGACTTTGGAGACAATTACAAACTAAAGGAACAGCTATCCGGGGGTTCAGTAGTGGTCGTCCACGAGAAACCACACCCGCAGATGACCGGTATATTGTCTTACAGGCCAGAAGAAACAGGCGGCAGACAGCGGGAGAAATCGCTAGACACACGACACAGGCGACTGGGCGACCGATATCGGGTTTTACCGTGGCCAGAAGACTGCACGGTGGTGGTCTGTTTGCACGACGCCCTATACGGTGTGTACCTCTAACGCCTGCCCATCGGAGAAGGCGTTCTCTGTGGTGCCGGGAACACTGGAATTGGAGAGACAATGAATGGAGACGAGTACTCTTTACAGATGAGAGCAGATTCAGTCTGAGTAGCGATTTTCATCGCATACTCATCTGGAGAGAGCGGGGAAGCCGCAATCATCCCTCGAACATCATTGAAAGGGACAGGTATGGAGGTCGCTGTGTTCTCGTTTGGGGAGGCATCATGCTTGGTAGTCGTACAGACCTTCACATCTTCGACGCAGGTTCAGTCAACGGGACCCGTTATTGTAACGAGATTCTTCTTCCATATGTGCGTCTTTTTGGAGGCGCTATGGGTCCGCAGTTCCTTTTCATGGACTACAATGCACCATGCCATCGCACTGTACTGCAGAACGCTCTTAGAGAGTGAGGATATTGAACGTATGGATTGGACGGCACGATCTCCGGATCTCAATCCCATCGAGCATGCATGGGATTTTCTAGGCAGACGATTCGGGAGCTTCGATTGGTGCTGTAAGACGAATGAGCAGCAATGCCTCAACAACTCATTGACACCCTCATTCTCAGCATGGGCAGACGCTGCGAAACCTGCCTAGCAGTCGGGGGAGATCATATCCCCTACTAAAGACCGGATGTTTCTTGCTGGACACCTATCACAGGGATGTTTCGGCCTTCAGTCGCATTGCGCTTCATGCTACTTTTTCAATAAAGCTTCTTTTTATCCCTCTGATTTCTCTTTTAGTAAGTGTTGCTTACATTACACATGTCCTTACGTATTGGGGATCTTACGGTATTAAATGTGTTGATTTGGAAAGCTTTTGTACAAAGTTATATTGAAAAAACCTTTTTTGCACACCAGTGTATATATATATATATATATATATATATATATATATATATATATATAGTATATATACACTCAGGAACATTAAAAATAGCGCCACAAGAAAGAAGAAAGGTATAATCACGAAACTTTGCATATAAGAAGAGTGACATCTGATATGCGAATGATCCAAGTTTGGAATCAATGCGCATAACCATTTTCCCACAGTATCGGTGCAATTGGGAAAAAAGTGCTGTATAAACCAGAGCATAATTTAAGGTTTATAAGTATGCCACGATTACATCCCGATACTTGTAGAACCTCAATGAGTGAAGGATATCAGGTAGGCGAGTTAGAAAACGTTTCTCACTCATAGTTAAGCGAGTTTGAGAGAGGTTTGATCATCGGCATGAAAATTGCGTGCTGGTCGACGAGCCGTGTTGCTGCCCAGGTAGATCGTTTGGAGTGTTCCGTTAGAAGCTGTTCGATGCAGTGGACACGAAATGGTACTTACGTGCGAAACACCTGGATTGGAGCGACCAGGAAGACGATGAGGAGAGAGGGTCGAAGGATCGTCTGGCAAGCACTCGTGGATCTCACAGTGACTCGTTCCACCATTCAACTAGACGTAGGGGTAGGGGTAGCAGTTGTTTCCCGAACCATTTCTAGACGTCTAGCGGAAATAAATCTGCACTCTAGTGTCCTTTTCGTGTACTCCCTTTAACAACCAAACATACGCATTTCCGTCTACAATGGTGCGAAGCCAGAGCGATGTGGAATGTCATTGACTGGCAAAAGGTTGTGTTCACTGATGAATCCCGGTTCGTTTTGGGGTCAGATGATAACCGTGCATTGGTGTGGAAGCGCCCTGGAGAAAAGTAACTTTCATCCACTCTATTGCACGACACACTGCCCGCACTGCGGGTATAATTGTCTAGGGGGCCATAGTCTATGATAGCCCCTCCACTCTAGTTGTGGTACGTGGAACCTTAATGGGTCAGCATTATTTTTATGAAATTCTGCAACCACATGTAGGAGGACCGTTCCTAAATAGTCTCCCAGGGGCAATTTTCCAGAAAGATAATGCTCGGCCGCATACAGCTACAGTTGCTTAAGACTTTTTCGGTCCTTTTGAGACTCTTCCATGGCCAGCCCACTCCCTCGATTTGTCCCCTATAGAGCATGTATGGGATCAGCTGAAACGCCAGATGCCGCCGTGCTACTCTGTGCAAGATTTAGAAGTGCCTGTTCAAAGTTTGTGGGTCCATCTGCCTCAAAACGACATCAGACGTTTAATTAGCTCTATGCCGGACCGTGTTGAGGCTTGTATTACAGCAAAAGGGGGTCCAACGCGCTGTTGAAGTAGCACTGTATTTATCTCTTTTCTTAGCCTGTATTTGCTTAATTATCTAGATTTTGGGATCAAGTGAATCTCTCACCTATATTATTCTGTATGTCAAGTTTCACTTCAATCCAACGTTTCCTTCCTGGGGCGCTCGCCGATTACGTAATCGTAATCCGAGCAATCGATTATGTTTTTGTATAATCAAAATCATAATCGTAATTTGTCAATGGGATACTCATGTTCATCATATATATCGCTGTCCCGGTGGAACACTGACGCAACTGCAAAAAGTGTAATTTTACATTAGAACCAAATATGCATGCAACACCTCATACAAAGAAACACAGTTGAGTTGCTATCCTGGAGGCTAAAAGTTGAAAAACAAATCTATCATGTTCCTCCGTATGGGTTGACCACCTGTGGACCCAGTGACAACAATAACTCATTTTCAATTAATTTCACAGCTACGTCACCAGCGATATCATATTAAAGATATGTTAAAAATAATAATTAAGGGGCCATCCATTTCATACACTCCTTCACTTTTTCGCCCTCGCGACGGCCCTGCGCATATGCGTCTCGGGCAAGTTAGAAAAAAATTGTTCTCTGTTTTTATTTGTCTTTCGCACATTAGTCCACTTAAAATTTCATTTGCTTTGCTGATTCCAAATTTGTAAATGAACCAGTGTCTGACAATTTTAAGCACAACTATATTTCCTTCTCTTTTAAACATTCTTTTATATATGAAGCATTTATCATTTCAAATGATAATAATATTATTATCATTCAATCAATCATGAGTCAACTTGAATGAAATTTGGATGGAGAGATCTTAAAATAATTCGTAAAAGTAAAGCTGTTACTTCACGCATACATTAGATGAAATTCTCCGCGATTAGCAGCGCAAGAATCTCTGATACGATAATGATACGATGCAATGAATATGTTGTTATTCATAAACATTAAACGGCGGTTGTTCGCATTTTCAGTTCTCTGTAGAGTGAGTAATGTTTGCCCTTTTAACGTGCACCAGCTGAATAGGTAGGTTTACCTGAATTTCACCTTTCCATATTCAACACTCGGTGCGTAATCCACCGTTAATGACAGCTGGGAAATCAGAACCGCCGCGGAGCATTGTGTCTCATTCGGGGAAGACGCGTTCGTGAAGAACGCGATTATGCGCAATGTTGACTCTTCGCCTTACAAATTGCGGCAACTTTGGCAACAAGTCGGAAAACGTTTTTGTTCGCTGTTCGGAAATATTTTCTTCCTCTTTACGCGTTATTTGTCCTGTCCAGAGAGATCAAGCATGGAAATGTATTCTGACAAAGAATGTTGTTCAAACAGACACTCCTGTCGGTTTATTTATAAATTTTTTGGGTGTAATGAAAGGCAAACTGGATTATCTCACGCGGTTTTCTTGATTTAACTGTGCGCTATTTTCGTAACTTATTCTTCTGAAATCTTTTCTGGATTTTATACTGAAGTGACTTGCAAACACAATAACATTCAAGCAATAATCTTTATACATTATTTCTGTAGCCTGTTTTTTGTTCCTACACGAGATCTTCCTCAATTCTTGATCGATTTCTCTGATTTACATCTCCTTTTAAAGCTTATCGTGCAGGCTAATAATGAAAAAAAGACCCACGGTCTAAAATTTTTTTTTTCCTGCCAAAAAAAAAAAAAAAAACCTGTTTTAAAGCACCGGATTGAGGGGTTCGGTTAAATTTATAAGTTTGACTTGCGCTAGCTCGATCAGCGTTCGAATGGTAACCAGAAGAACGACTGTTCGGGCCCGGCCGGGACGATCTGCATCAAAAAATTAGACAAATATCACGCATTACACGAGCACCTGAAAACAATAAATAATATAAGTGAGGTAATAAAATAAATAATATTGATACGCTCCTTGCTGTTACGAAAACTTGATGCAACATGTAGCTACTACAATTCTTAATTGTAGATTTTTTTTTAAGCTTTGGCTCCGGTCAGAAAACTAAAGCATGATGTAAGCGAAAATATAAGTACATATCAGGTTTAAGATTTCAGACTACAATGGAATAAGTTTTGTTCAGGAAAAATAAATAAATCGTATACTGAAATGTAGATTCTTCTAATGATAGTTTTTGACCCTTTGTACAGATAAATAAATATCTACCACAAATTGAAATTACACTTTTCATTTAGTTATATATAGTATGAATATATATTAGAATACGAAGTAAATTATTAAAATGACTAACAACTTTATGAGTAAAATATCATTTTTTTTCCTTCTTTCGGCGAAAAACAGTCACATTTTTACGACATATTCGAAAAGCTACGCTTAAAAAACGAACATAGTTCAACTGATTTTGTATTTTAACCCTTCGGTTAAATGATGAACACGTGCTGCCATCTAAGCCATAACGGTTCAAGCAGCCTGCGATAACAAATTGTATAAATTTTCAAAAATAAAAACACTTCTCTTCAATATCTTACCTTATATATTATTTCTGTGGATTATTTTTCTGTCGGTATGCGAGATCTTTTTTATTTCTTGAAAAAATTCCCCCCTCATTTTAAAGCTTCTATATCACCAACTCCTCCCTAGTGAGGATAGATCCTTTGAATTGCTTTCAATCCTGTTTAACGGGTAGCTTTTTGTTCACCAAGTAACTGCCTCACTTTACAAAGTTTCCTGCCAAACAGCATTGAAAACAATTTAAAGGATTTATCCTTACTGGTGAGGAGTTGGTAATAGGGGCAGGTTCTAGCGAAAGTAGTTGTGATGATAGAGGAAAACAGGGAGAATGGTAGTTTGGCAGACACTTGGCAGGAAAACCGAATATCATAACTTTTTAGGGCTGAGGGTTTTTGGGTTTAGGATGAAGGCATTATTTTTTCTGGGGAAGAGTTTTAGGTTTTCTTGGAGGGGAAATTTTTACAACGGGGTTGTTTTTGATGAGGGATGGTAATATGGTCTAAAATTAGGGATTCAGGAAGCTTTAGACATCGTTGCGAGCCTGGTATCATGACGTTATACATAATCAAAACACAATTAATAGTTCAGTGTAAAATATATGTTTATTAGGTCTGACTATGAATGATTGTCCGGATTCCTCTATCGTGGAAGTCGTATAAAACATGGAGTTAGTTTAGAAACGGAGATAATATTAACAACTGTCTAGTGTCCTCTATTGTCAAAGTCATACAAAACATGGAGTTAGTCAACAAACTGAGATAATATTTCTTGAAAGAAAATGGAATGAGTAGTAATCGCAAGAAACACACACAAACACAAATAATATGCAGAGAAGGTTTGTACACTGAATTTTGATCAGTTATCGAAACTAACTAGATGCTTACAGTTCTTACAGCAACCTGTTGGTTTCAAAATACGGTGGGGGAGGCGTCCTCGCCACTGCATCTACTGTTGTATGGTACGGATCGCGAATCAAAGTTCCATACAGTGTGGTGCAACTAGCAGAGTTGATGGATATGGGAGTGTTTTGCGATCGCAGTTCATCTCCATGAGTGATAATGACCGGCAGACCGGTCTGCACGTCAATGATTGTCCAGTATCTTCTGCTGCTGGAGCTCTGCATGTGTTGGATGTGGAAGTTGTTAGCTTCGCTGCATTGCTTGCAACACCAAGTGATGAAGAGGACGGCAAACAGAGCTCCGAACAAGATGACGAGTACTGCGGCAATGGGGCTCGGGTTTTCAATCATTCTTGAGAACTTGCCAGCAAGATATGGGGCGCTTTTCTGAAGACCATGTGTTTTGCTGTTTGTGATTTTTCCTTTCTGAAAATAATAAAAAAGTGATGCATGAAAGACGTTTTGATAGTCATCTACATACAGAGCTGCCATAAACAACCCTTCCCCATTTTGAGGCAGATTTCCTCATTTGAACCAAGAGCAGGAATTAGTAAATGGAGGGAACAAGTCCAATCACTGGCAAAGCAAAAGGTGACCCAAAGACCCCAAGTCACGTGACTCAACAACGACGAATAGTTGAATCGTTTTGTGTGCTAGCGAAAGAAACTTGATTTCTTCCACAGTGCTTTGCTTTAAAATATGTCACGTGACTTGGTGTGTTTGCTTCACGAATAAAAGTCTTCTCTCCCTCCATTTTATCTCTTCTCAATGATTTGAACCCCATCTTCCCCGGTGGGAGTGAGCCTCTCCGTGACGTTGTGAGTTCTGCACCAATATTAAGCGCCGCGTAGGCATAAGATAGCAACTTGTTTCCTGATAGCCGAAAAAGAGATCTCGATTCGAAGTATCTTGATCGTCAATCGCTCGAGTTCTCGATTTCGAAAGATCTCAATTGTCAATCACTCGATTATCAGAAGTACTCGATTTCTGAGATCTCGATAGTCAAAAGTTCTCGATTATACCCATTGCACTACTTCACGACCTATTCTCATATACCCACAAATACACACAAAAACTTCACAAAAATCGGTCAAACCGTTCTGGAGGTGTACAAACCCCATCAGCTCAAGCACCGTGAAAACCGGACTAATACTTCGTCAGTCCGAGCCCCGTCACGGAGTAAAAAATTTGAGGAGCGCAAAATTACTAAGAGTAAGAAAAATATCACAAATGAGTTTTTGTAAAAATTAAAGTCAAGAAAGGAAAAAGATAAGAAAAAAGAAAGAAAGAAATATTATACACAAATTTCTAAAGCAAAAACAACCCAAATATACGGCTAAACAATTTTCATCGCTTCTCCGGAAATAGGTGCGGGTGCGGGGGTCGTCAAAGAAATTTCCACAAAACGTTGCATTAAACGACAGTGGGAAAACATTTATAAAAAATAGCCGTAAAACTTTTTTTCTACACCTGTTCATCTGCACAACAGAGTTTTAATGCAGAAGAAGAGCTTCTTCTCTTCACAGATGAAGAGGGCGCAACTTGAAGCCGTTTAGTCTTTACTCTGTAGCCCAGTTGCAGTCTGAAAATGTATAAATCAAAAGATGTCAGTTCTTTTGCAGTTTTGACTAATTGCATAGACTTAAAAAACATTTCAAAAGAAAGACGGAGAATCATCAGAGGGGGGGGGGGGGGCTTTTGCCAAGAGTGAGCATGAAGTTGGGTTGACCTCTCAGCCATGGGCGCACATAGGCAAAATTCAGAGGGTTGTGGGGGGCTCAGATACTTTCACCATGGCTTAGCAGGACATTTTCCCCATGGAAACCGATTTCAGTACAGATTAGAGACATTAAAGTTTGACATTTTTAATAACTTATTCATTAATGGCTGAAAAAGAAATGTTTTTACATTTTTGCAAAGAAAAAAGTACTAAAAGCAAGGAAGTTCTCCTTTCAAAGGGGGCGGGGCTTGAGCCCCCACTTGCCCCCATATGGACGCCCTTGCCCTCAACCCTTCAGAGAAGGGGCTTGTTTTAATCTTTTATTAATCGGATAAAAAATAGGACTGTTGGATAAAGAGGGAAAAAAGAAGAAGCCGATGATTAAAAATGTCAGAAAGTTTTTTTTTTCTGGTAAAATTTAAAAAGAAAATGCTAGAGAAATGTGAAAGACTGTGATGTTAATATAACCTAAGAGCCATCGAGATGTATGTTTCAGAAATTTTTTAATAAAAATTAAAAATATCCTGCATACTATAATGTAACAAAACTCATTTCAGGCCCTAGTATGAAAAGAAAAATGGATAAGTTCAATAGCTTTATATACTGGCTGCCGACTTATTTTTTTTTCTGTTTTCTTTAGTCAAAATATGAACAACTGTTTGTTTTAATCAATGTAACCAAACTATCAACATATCACTTCAAGGTAGAGAGACATACAACAAGCTGCTATAATAGAAGAGAGATTTAAAGTATCGTAATAAAAAGTCACAGCAAATGTTTTTTCAATATTTGAAGGGAGAAAACGAAAGTAAAACAAAACTTCATCAAGAGGTTCAGGAGGCATGATATTTAAAATAAAATAAAGCAGAAAAAATGAACTGAAGTACCACTGCAAAATACCTCCTGAGTCCAAAATGATAAAGTTTTTAGTGTAGTTACAAACTATTTGTGTTTCAAACAAACAAATATAAAAGGGTAAAAAACATCAATAAAAAAAATCAACGAGGGGTTCGTGTTAGAACTTATATCCCTTCTTACACCCCCAATGAAAAATTCGTCTTCAAATCAAAAACTTTGAAACCGTCGGGGGGGGGGGGGGGGGAATCTCCGAACCCTCTATTTCTGAACGAATAATTACAATCTAAACTCAGTAACTGTTTAGCTGATTTTAAATAATTGAGACAAGGACTATCAAAAATTTGAAAAAATATTTGTGAAATCATCTGAATAACTTTTCTGTTAATCGTGTTTTCGAAATGAAAATGAAACATTTTAATGAAAAATGATTGTAAATATTTACGTTAATTATAGAGTTATTCTAGTCCCGTTGATGGGTCCCGTACAATACGGCTTGCTGTCATGGCAACGCCGGCCGAAAACTGGTTTTAGGGAGAAAAGTACAGAGTGCATCTTATGCACCACTGGAATTAATTTATAACCACCTTTATGTTAAATTTTGTAATTTGTAACTGTTTTGTGCTCAGTAGAACTCAGTAAATAACTTTCCGAGTTACTCTTACTCCGAGCCCTTTGCTCCTTAAAATTAGTTAAAATTGTCCATATAACAGGGATGTCTGAATTCAAACTTCATTCTATTAATACGAAATTCATATGTATTTCTAATAAAAGTAATAAAAAAAAAGTTTCTTATATCATTAGTTTCCAATAATAAAATTGCATAACTTTCAAACTAAGATTTGGGGATTTTTCGTTTGAGCTTATAATTCTGGCTACCACATTATAATATTGCTCACAAGATGTTGAGCTAACTTTTTAAAAGTTTTACCAGGAGGAAACAGAAACATCCAAACAGAAAATCAATTGCTGTTATCTCACTATACCCACTTCTCCCCTACTAAATAAATAAATTTCTGTTGTAAGGTTGTTATCGGTGCTCCACTGTATTATCTTCCTTGCTTAACATAACACATTACTATATTACCCCCCCCCCCCAAATCAAGTGAAAGGCTGCTCAAGATCGAAAAAAAAAAATTATTGTATTTTTTTTCTCCTTATAGCTAGAAAATCGCACGTCGAGGTGTGACGGGTGAAAATTGCTTCTACATTTGAACGAAGCCATTGCCTGTAAAGTGATATTTTGATACTTGAAATTGGAACCCTAACTAAAGTGGATTAACCCTAAACTCCAGTAGGTAACATTCATTGTTGACCATTCTTTCGGTTCTTCAATCCCCTGAAATGACACAGTTTTACCAGTAAAGCAATTAAGTTACCGAATCGAGTTCAGCCTTGTCACAATCAAGCCTTTCCCTGCATGTTAAACATTACCAAAACTTATTATCAAATTATCATGCCGTGGCGCGAGTTTCATTGTTTATGACATCAGGAGCGTTACGCGATCATTGGCTATTATATATATATATGAGAATTGACTTGTAATTAAGTATACTTATTTGTCTTTGAGCATAGTATATTACTCTTCTAGAAGGAAAACGATTTGCCGTGAATTTGCTTCGAATTTAAAAGTGATTTTGATGTATGAACCATCTTTGGATGGAACACTGTTCCAAAGGTGGCCGGGCCCACATGCTACAATTTTGAAATTGTATTTTAAAATAATTACATTTTATTACAAAGAAAATTATACTTGATGTGTGTTACTGATGAGGGTAAAACTTTACATAAAGAAATCCAGTCCTCTGCATCTAAATAGGAAATTATGAAAAATCATCGAAGATTAACGCCCCCATTGACCCCATTTTTCTTGCATATAAATAAATATAAGAATTTCATTTTCTCATCTATTCAAACTGGAAGCTCCTTCGATGAACTATCTTAATTTTCAAGATAACAGAGCGTTTGTCAAAACATCAAAAGAGAGAGAGAGAGAGAGAGAGAGATTGATTTCTCTCTTTCTCTCTCTCGTTCCACACCTCATTCATTGTCATCCAGTCGATGCTGCTTATATAGAGCTTGTTTTACAAATTGAAATGAACAATAATCTATAGAAGACACCAAAGGGATTTGATTGGGATGCATTCAGAGGGAATAGCTTCAATTTCGGTTTCATCTCTCATGTTTTCAAAAATAAGAGTTGAAATTTTAACAGGGTTGGGTTTTTGACGTAAAAAAAACCTATTTTTGACATATGTCAAAAACCTATCGAAACTGTAAAATACTGACATTATTGTCAAATACAGTCGTTATTGATATTTTTATAAACACACTAGCTGTACCCGACGCGCGTTGCTACGCCAACAAAAAAATACATCATTATACTGATTTTCATGACAATCGGTTGAACGGGGCAGAAGTTGCTACTCTGCAGTGCCACCTGGTGGCGAATGGCTTCAATGAGCATATTATGCACCTTCTCCGTGGAAAAATACATATATATAGCAATTTTCATAATAATCGGTCCAGGTATCAAGTGAAGCCGTGACTATGCTCAAATTTTGTACTCACGCAATTTGCAAGATCAATCAATCGCTAAAAATATCAAATAGAAAAAGTTTTTAATCCCCCCGTTGCATGAAAAGCCATAAAACAATAAAGAAAGAATTTATTTGTTCAAACTCAAGAAAAATGGCAACAGCTAACTTCTTATCAATGAGATCTTTCACGCGAATTAATTTCTGCAGCCGATAATTTTATTCGTATTTATCCAATGGATTGTGACTTAAATTGGAATAAAAAAGGAACTATCGATCGGATTTTTTTCGAACTGGTCTATAAACATTCTCAGTACCAAAAACAACAAACGGTGAAAGTTTCAGCCAAATCTGCCAGGTAGTTTTTGAGTTCATGGATGACATACAGACAAGCACACACATTCATTTTTATATATATAGATAAGATTTTTTCAGGCTGAAAAATTATTCAACTACGATTTACACATCAAATCAATCAAGTTAATTGAAAATTAAATCAATAAATTCAATTAAAACAAGTTTATAAATTTCACTTTTTATTTGTTTTGCTGTGAAAGTAGTTATGGATATCAAAACTGTCAAAACTAGTTTTCAAAGTAGTTCTGTTTAATATTTTCAATAACTAAACAATTAGTTACAAGCTATTTATCAATTAAAAAATCCTTCTATGTCTGGATTTATGTACCTCTCTTCTCTTTCAAGTAAAAGAAAAATATAAGTTGACTAGTACTCAATGGTTAATTATAAATCATCTAAATATATTTGATGACATTTTTTTTCTCTTTTGGGCTTAACTTTTTCCGTCAACTAATATAAATATTCTTTGTTCATAAATGAGCCAATATTTGATTGAAACAATCAAATTCATTTAAGTTTCTAACAACTTGTAAAACTGAATCTGGACCAAGTCCTGGAAGTTACGTCTCAGTTCAGGGTGTCTCAGCAAATATGGGAAAAAATTAATAATATAGCTCATGTATTTCAGTTTCAGCATTAACTGAGATGATTTTCTCCATTGGATTGATCTTTCCCAAACTTAGAAATGATCTTGGTGTACAAAAAGCTTCAAAACTGATATTTTGTCACTGCATGCTTACGAAAAAAAAACATTTAGAATGGGATTAAATCAACGGCGGATACAAGAAGAGGGTCAGGGGGTCATGATCCCTCTCAAACTGTCGGCAATATTAGCCGCCCACATTATGCTCAAACACTTTTTTTTTTTATAAATGTAAACGATTTTATAATATTTTCAATTCATTAATTATTTTTAAAAGTAAATATTTAAAATACTACTTTTTATTGTTAATGAAATTAATTGGTGATCTTTATGTCGCATTAGTGTCCTTTGCCTGGCCAATTTAGTGCTTTTTCTAGACACTCAAGCAGTTTCAGAATCTTTCTGCTCCCAAAACTGTAGCTTCGCTCATGGGGAGAGGGGGGGGGGACATTCTTCAGCATGACCCCCTTCCCCCCGAAAATGATAGTCTGTATCCCCCCCCTTGACTAAATATAATATGTAAATGCTAACTAAATATGTCTATTTTATTTATTTATTTTTAAATGATTATATTTTTAATAATAGCCCTTATATTCTACAGACAAGCAACTTGTTGAATCAAAGTAATGTTTAGGATTTTGTTATAGCACATTAAAAATCATTTATTTAAAAATCTGAAACAGTCAAAAAACTTCCTTTAGAGTATATTAAAACCTATAAAACTAAGGACATGTTTTTTACAAGTCGATTAAGAAGATTTCTCTTAAGTGTGAAAGTATAAACTTCGATCCATTGTTTACAATATTTACCTGAGACGTTTTAAAGATAAAAATGTTTTAAATGTTGCAGACGACAATAAACCTAAGGGGTGCCCACCTGGGGGGGGGGGGGGTCATGGCATACATTGTGCCATAGAAATTCTATGGGGGGTGTTTTGAGGGATATTTTCTCATTTGGGGAGGGGGTTCCACGATATTGAGGGGGAAAGGTGCGCTCTTGCCCTTAGGGGGTGGGTGGGTGGGCACCCCTGATAAACCCTATTTTAATTCGATGCCAGTTACGCGTTATTGTAAAACCAGGATTTCATTTGCATGAGAGCTCACATGTATTTGCAGTTAAAACAGTAACCACGGAAGGTACTCCCCCCCCCATTCACCACTGAAAATCTACGGAAATTTCGCCCACGATGGTCGTTAAAAGTATGTACAAGAACCTGGACCGGCCTTTACTACATCAAACAAATGCATTTAAATATTGAAAATGGCATTGAGTTAAGCAATAAAATTTTAAATTTTAACAGTAAAAATTATTTTTGTCTGGATTTTGAGTAGAGAGAAACAATAAATGGTTCCTGAGTATCAAATTTTGATTAATCAGATTTTGGGCAATTCAACAACACTATGGGGGGAAAAAACAACAACATACCTTTATATTTACCAAACGAGACAGTCCTTGAAACGCTTTCTGAGAGAATTTTCCCGATAACGCTTTGAAAGGTGTCACACAAATCAAACCTAAGCCTCTTCCCTATTGTTTCGCTATCATCTGCTTCCTCACCAAACTAATTGGAAAGGAATTGTGCTTAGCAACTAACAGATTTCAAAATTAATCTCTCGGCAATGAATTTGAGATAACATGTTATGCGAGATATTAAGGAGTGAGGAGAACGAGATGTCAGATATGAGTGGATTTGATCGCCTTCATTGGGAAAGGGCATTTTTTTTTAAGGTTTAATGAACCTAATGTGTCTGATCACTTCACCCGGTGAATACCAACGTTATCAAATATCTGAGAGCTGCTTCTGAAAATTTCAGACTAGAACCAGGAGAGCCTTGATTGAAGGTCAGTGTGACCTCTCAAAAATTTCCTTCTCCGGCAAAATTATCATCATTCGGTAAAATTTGGAGTTCTATTTTGCAAATTTGTCATCATTTAGCGAAATTTGTAGTTCCATTCGGCTCAAAATGATGATAATTTTGCCGATTAGAACTCCGTATTCCCAAAATTATAATTACTCGACAAAATTTGGAGTAGTATTCGGCAAAATTTTCCTCATTCGACAAAATTATCGTTATTCAGTAAAATTTGGAATTTCATTCGGCGAAATTTGGTGCGTCATTCGGCACAATTTGGAGTTCCAGTTTGAAGTTCCATTCAGCAAAATTATCATCATTCGGAAAAATTGGGAGTTGCATTCACAATACTCATCATCATCATTCGGTAAAATTTAGAGCTCCATTCGGCAAAAGTATCATCATTCGGCAAAATTTGGAGTTTCATTCAGAATACTCATCATCATCATTCGGTAAAATTTAGAGCTCCATTCGGCAAAATTATCATCATTTGGCAAAATTTGGAGTTCCATCCGGTATAGTGAGAATTTCCGCCTTCCCAAAAATTTGAGTTTTTGGGCGTCCCTGACTAGAACAATGTGTGTATGTCTATGTAGTAAACTTCGGATCACGCGCGGAAAAGAGTGACCATGCAACAGCAGATAAACGAATTCCATGGATATTCCTCAAAAAAGTTCAAAAGAGGTAAAACCCCAGAAAAACACATTTAAATCAATGTCATTAAATAAAGAACTGAAATATTGCAACGAATTCAATAACACTAAATCATGAGAGTCGTTCAAAAAGAGTGTTGGGGGGGGGGGGGACATATGAGATCAAGACCTAAGACGGCGTTTATGGGTGATTCTGCAAAATTCTAACAATAGTACGTCCAAGAAGGATAAACGTAAGAATTGTTTGATCTAGAAAGTTTCTTTCTTTTTACTTCCTTTTACAAAAAAGGAAGTATTGTATTCGCGAAAAAAATTTCACTCAAAATTCGGCCTTAATTTCATTTTGCTTCCCCCCGAATTAATGTTGAATTTTTTTTTCAACCTGACCACACGCGGATAAGTGCCTAAGAACGTATTGTTACAAATCCTGTAAATAGTAATTATTGTAGTAACGTAACCTGTAAATAGTTTCCCGTAATGAATATACAACCCCTTAACATATGGCTAAAGTATACAACCCCTATTCTTTTTTCCTTTTCATTGATCAAAATTTGATAACGGTCTACGCATTTCGCGAAGAGGTAAGAATGTTGTAGAAAATTCTTTTCGGTGTATATAAGCCGTTAGCGATGGATAAACAGTTTAGTTTCGATTCATATTTCGAACTGAGTGCATTTTTGCTCTGTTTATTGCGAGGCATTTCGCTGTGTTGTTTTTGTATTTGGAAGTAAATACGTGTGTAAACGTTGAGTTTACGGTGTTGTGTGATAATTGCTTAATTGCTGATGAATAATTTAGCAGTTGTTGAAGATCTTTCCTGTACATAGTGTAAATAAATTTCCTGTGTTTTATCAAGAACTGTGTCTTCATTTCAAGAAAGTGGAAGTCGCACCGAATCCGTTACAATTTGGCGCCCAACGTGGGGCTTCTTCTGGACTTTCTTGGAGTAAGTGTGACTTTGGACATTTTTTTTTCATAAAGACTGTTTGAATTTATAGACTTTGTTTTTATGGTGATTACTCGCGCAATGGATGACCAATTAAAACAACTTCTGGCAGCAATTAATGCCGTGAAAAGTGACTTGACCGAAAGTTTGGCGGCTAATCAAGAACAATTAAAAAATGATATGGCGACTAACCAAGAACAATTAAAAAATGAATTGGCGACTAACCAAGAACAATTGAAAAATGAATTGGCGACTAACCAAGAACAATTGAAAAATGAATTGGCGACTAACCAAGAACAGTTAAATAGTGATTTAACTGCTAAAATTACTACAAGTCAAGATGAAATAAAAAGGGACCTAACGTCGATGAAAACCATGATGGAGAATCAACTAACCGCAATGGGAGATAAAGTTGAGGCTCTGGAAGAAAAATTTGATACTGTGGAAGAGCGTATCGCCAATGTGGAAAATAAGTTGGAAGAAGAAGACAAGAAATTTACTCTACTTAAAGAAGAGATCTTTAAGGACGTGGAAAGGAGACTGGCGACCGCGGAAAGCAGCTCTGTACAGTTTGGCGCTCCCACATCGGTTGCTCGACCGTCCATTAAACTTGCCACATTTGATGGGAAAACTTCATGGCAGGTTTACAAAACTCAATTCATGATAGTGGCGGAAGCGAACGGATGGGACTCTGCTACCAAGGCCTGTCATCTTGCAGCATCCCTGAGAGGTGACGCAGCGGACATTCTCCAGACCCTTCCGGACAGCCAGCGCCTGGATTTCGCCGCCCTCACATCTGCGTTGGAGCTTCGCTTCGGTGAGAAGTGCCAGAAAGATTTCAGCCGACTCCAGTTGAAATCCCGTTTCCAGAAAACCGGGGAAACCCTGCAAGAGCTAGCGGCGGACGTCGAGAGATTGTCTCATCTTGCTTTTTGTGACTGTCCTGCGGATGTTCGAGACAACCTGGCACTCAACTACTACATCGACGGGGTTCGAGATCCGGAAATTCAGAAAGCTCTACGGATGGCGGATGTCAAAGACCTGAGTTCTGCTGTTGTGTATGCGATGAAGTTGGAGGCCGCCCAGCAAGCAACCCGCAAGGATCGCCATTCAATCCGCGGCGTGAAAACTGATGAGCCTGATCCGGTTTCGTCACGTTTTGCTGATCTGGAAAAGCAAATAAAAGAAATTGCAGGAATCCTCAAAAGGAATTCGGCTCCCAAGGACCATAATGGACAATCACTTAAGTGCTGGAAATGTGGTGGCGAGGGTCACTTACGAAGAAACTGTGAAGCTCGTCAAGAAACCAGAGGGAAGAGCACCTCTCCCTCGCAGGTCCAGGAAAACTAAGCCATGGCAATCTCGCGGGGCGGAGGTCGCCAAATTGGAATGAGCCCCATCTTAAAGTTTTCCAGATTTCATCGACGAGTGGCGGCAGTAATGGACTAATTGTTTACGCATATGTAAACGGGTTTCCCTGCGAACTGATTATTGACACTGGAGCCAATGTTACGATCATTAGAACAGATGTGGCTCGTCAATTTGGACTCAACATTCTGTGGACGCCGCCCTGCGTTACCCTCCAAACTGTGACAGGTGACAAGATCGAGATTGAAGGTAAAGTGAACTTAGAAATTGTGTTTGGAAATGCCATTTACCATCATACCGCATTCGTTGCTGCTATCATAGACCCCTTCATTCTCGGATTGGACTTTTTAAAGAAGTATGACTTCAACCTCGACTTTAGGACTAACGAGCTGCACTCGACGAGAGAAGACATAGCAGTCTTTCCCGCAGAAAGTGATGTAAAATCCGCTCATCAAATAATTGCCCAAACAGATTTATCAATTCCCTCAAGGTCAGAATCATTAATACCCGGCTCCATTGAAGAAAGCAATAGTTTTAGATTTGGACTCATTGAATACCCCAACTTAAGCAATAGCCCAAAAGGAGTGCTGGTGGCATCTACGCTTGTGGACCTTTCCAAGGATGTAATTCCTGTGAGAGTCGCCAACGTGAGTGAAAGGCCAAGGAATATCCGGAAAGGCGAAGTGTTAGCAACTTGTACTCCCGTAAACTGCATCATTAGAAGAATCAATTCCCCCGAGACTGTGTCTTCTGAGTCCTTGACATCGAAGTTAATTGGGAGTGCACCCTTATCGAAGGATCAAAGAACTGCTGCGGAACAATTGGTGGACGACTTCAAGCATCTGTTTTCATCTACATCGGAGGATGTGGGCCGGACGAATTTAACGCAGCATAGGATCTACACTGGAGAACACCCCCCTATTAAACAGCATCCAAGACGACTACCGTTCGCCAAGAAGGAAGAAGTTGAAACCCTCCTGAAAGAGATGAAGGAGAATGATGTAATCGAACCCTCATCCAGTCCTTGGGCCTCTCCCATCGTCTTGGTCCGAAAGAAAGATGGCTCCACCAGATTTTGTGTCGATTACCGACGACTGAATGAAATCACCAAGAAAGACAGTTACCCTCTTCCACGGATAGACGACACCTTAGACACTCTTTCCGGACACAAGTGGTTTTCGACCCTGGACTTGAAGAGCGGCTACTGGCAGGTTGAGATACACCCTGATGACCGAGAGAAGACAGCGTTTACAACTGGACAAGGCTTATGGCAGTTTAAAGTGATGCCCTTCGGCCTCTGCAATGCACCAGCTACGTTCGAGCGTCTTATGGAGACAGTGTTAAGAGGACTTTCCTACGAATTCTGTCTGGTCTACTTAGACGATATCATCATCGTGGGACGCAGTTTCGAAGAACATCTGGCAAATCTTAGGAAGGTGCTGCAAAAGCTTAAGGAAGCCAATTTGAAGTTAAGCCCGTCCAAATGTAATTTGTTCCGCCGGGAAGTGAACTACCTTGGTCACATCATCTCTTCTGAAGGTGTACAAACCGATCCAGAAAAGGTTTCTGCGGTCAGGAGTTGGAGTCGTCCCGAAAACATCCATCAGCTGCGAAGTTTCCTGGGGCTCTGCACGTACTACAGGAAGTTTGTAAAGGGTTTTTCCAACATTGCACGACCTTTGCATAAGCTGACGGAGAGCAAGCAAAAGTTTGAATGGTCCAAAGAATGCGAAGATGCATTTCTACGACTGAAGGAGGCTTTAACATCAACGCCTATCCTCGCCTATCCTCAGCCTGAAAAATCCTTCATCCTGGACACTGATGCGAGCAACGAGGGCATCGGAGCTGTTTTATCCCAAGAAATTGACGGAAATGAACATGTCATCGCTTATTGGAGCAAATGCTTATCAAAGTCGGAGCGAAATTACTGCGTCACCAGAAAGGAGTTACTGGCCATAGTGAAAGCTGTAGAACACTTCCATCATTACCTCTACGGCCGAAAATTTCTGCTTCGGACAGATCATGCCTCATTAACTTGGCTTTTGAACTTCAAAAATCCGGAAGGTCAGATAGCCAGATGGATACAGCGGCTCCAGGAATATGACATGGAGATCAAGCATCGAAAAGGGTTATCTCACGGTAATGCTGACGCTTTATCAAGGAGACCTTGTCCTGAGAACTGCCACTATTGTTCCCGAATCGAGAAACAGTATGGAACGACTAGCCCTACCGCCTATCAGGTGACAGTGACTCCAACATCATCAGAACCTGATCCATGGAGTGATGACCAAGTTCGAAAAGATCAACTTAAAGACCCCGACATAAAACCAATTTTGGAGTTCATGGAAAGTAACAGTCGACGCCCTAGCTGGCAGGACGTTTCTATCTTCAGTCCTGCAACAAAAAGATACTGGGCTTTATGGAACTCACTCCATTTACGGAACGGCGTGCTACACCGGAAATGGGAATCTGACGACGGCAAAACATCTAGGTGGCAGTTACTACTTCCCCGATCAAGGATTTCAGATGTTCTGAAAGAAATACATAGTAGTGCGACTGGAGGACATTTTGGTGTCTTGAAAACCCTCAATAAAGTTCGGGAGCGCTTCTTCTGGAGCAAGGCGAAGGATGACGTGGAGAAGTGGTGCCATTCTTGTGACGCCTGTGCTGCTCGTAAAGGACCGAAGAAAAGAAGCAGAGGGAAGCTACATCTGTACAACGTTGGAGCTCCTTTCGAACGAATTGGGATCGACATCCTGGGTCCTCTACCAAGAACTGCTGATGGGAACAAATACATTCTTGTTTCCATCGACTACTTCACCAAATGGCCGGAAGCATATCCCATTCCAGATCAAGAGGCTACCACCGTAGCAGAGACTCTAGTCCAACATTGGATCTCGAGATATGGAACACCTTTGCAGATTCATTCCGATCAAGGGAGGAATTTCATCTCTGCTGTGTTTAAGGGCCTATGTCAAATTTTCGGAATTGAGAAAACTAGGACAACATCACTACACCCACAATCGGACGGCATGGTGGAGAGATTTAACCGCACAATCCTGAATAATCTCTCACTTATGGTATCCAGAAATCAACAGGATTGGGACAAGAAGCTACCTTTGTTCCTGCTGGCCTACCGCAGTGCTGTCCACGAGACTACCGGATTTGCCCCATCTCAGATGCTCTTCGGACGAGAGCTTCGGCTACCTTGTGATCTCGTCTTCGGTCGTCCTCCGGATGCGCCTTCATCGCCTGAGGAGTACATCCAGGATCTCCAGGCCCGGTTGGAAGACGTTCATAACTTCGCACGAGAGCGAATCAACATCGCGGCGGAGAAGATGAAGACCCGATACGACACAAGGTCTACTGGACATGAATTCAACGAAGGCGACAAGGTTTGGTTATGGAATCCCATCCGACGGAAAGGTCTTTCACCCAAATTGCAGTCGCATTGGGATGGACCCTACAAAGTCCTTAACCGACTGAATGACGTCGTAGTGAGGATCCAAAAATCACCTAATGCAAAACCTAGGGTTGTACATTATGATCGGTTAGCCCCATACTATGGCCATAGTTCATGAGTATTACGTAAACAACCATGGTTGATAACATAAAAGTGTAGATAATTTTTCCTTTTAATGTTTAGTAATATTTCTTGTTATTATTGTGTTTCCTATGTATCTGTTAGTTATTAATTAATGTGAATATTTGTAAACTTGTGATAGAAGTTCGACACCCTTTCTGGGGATTGTACTGCCGGGACGTGCAGTCCTTAGGAAGGGGGCAATGTTACAAATCCTGTAAATAGTAATTATTGTAGTAACGTGACCTGTAAATAGTTTCCCGTAATGAATATACAACCCCTTAACATATGGCTAAAGTATACAACCCCTATTCTTTTTTCCTTTTCATTGATCAAAATTTGATAACGGTCTACGCATTTCGCGAAGAGGTAAGAATGTTGTAGAAAATTCTTTTCGGTGTATATAAGCCGTTAGCGATGGATAAACAGTTTAGTTTCGATTCAGATTTCGAACTGAGTGCATTTTTGCTCTGTTTATTGCGAGGCATTTCGCTGTGTTGTTTTCGTATTTGGAAGTAAATACGTGTGTAAACGTTGAGTTTACGGTGTTGTGTGATAATTGCTTAATTGCTGATGAATAATTTAGCAGTTGTTGAAGATCTTTCCTGTACATAGTGTAAATAAATTTCCTGTGTTTTATCAAGATTCAAGAACTGTGTCTTCATTTCAAGAAAGTGGAAGTCGCACCGAATCCGTTACAGTATAAACACCCGAAATATCCATTTTGACATTTCTCACAACGACTTTTCTCGTGACGTACGTATGTATGTATGTGCGTATGTATATCACATAACTCAAGAACGGTATGGCCTAGAAAGTTGAAATTTGGTACGGAGACTCCTAGTGGGGTCTAGTTGTGTATCTCCCCTTTTTATTGCATTCGGGTGCTTCTAAAGGAGTCTTTTTTTCCTTTTTGGGGGGAAATCATTGTTAATTTCGATGTATACTCATCTGGTGTTATAATTTGGCGGACACTTGGCAATATATCGCCAGTCTTTTGGTCGCCAAGTTTTATCGCCAACTTGGCGACAAATTTGACGACCTCTTTTTTTTTTTTTTTTTTTTTTTTTAATCTGGTTTCAATTTGGCCACTGGTGGTGATATTTAGAGAGTAAACTATTGAATCACATTAAAATTGCCAATAATGGGAAAATGACATTAAAATTGGAGTAAAAGGAAGTCATGTGATGCACACATCAGCTCGTTTTTTTTTTTTTTTTAATTTCTTGATTGTTTTTTTTTTTTTGATGTTATTCCATTTATATTAAAGCAATAACTCAATAACTCATTTATTTTTTTCTAAGAAATTTTTTTAACAACCAGAAAGTCACTCTTCTGGCATGTCCCAATCTGTTTCTCAAATATATTTAACCCTTGAGCCCCCACTTGCACCCCCCCCATATGGGCGCCCTTGGTTAAAATTATTCAAATATTTCGTAACAACATCCCACAAACTGAATTTGTAGTATCAAATGGGGTTGTTTTCTTCGGTCAAAAGTACTACTTGTAGTACAAAGTTGAAATTGGTGGAATAAGCAAAAAAAAAAAAAAAAAAAGGAAACGAAAAGAAAAAAACATGGAACCAGAAAAAAAGTTTTATGCTCAAAACATTTTTTTTTAAATTTGTTTTTAGTGTTGCAATTTTCGAAATATGGCGCGGTCTTTATGACGTCACAAGTGATGCACTTTGGCGCGTTACTCCACTGGCGCGCTGAATGTTTACGCTTGTTGTCTACCGCGTTTCCATGATATGATAATTAAGAAGCGAATTAAATATTGCTCTCTACGCTTGCTATCAACCATATCGTTGCCAGTACATGTGAGTAAAGAAGCGAATTAAATATTGCGCTATGCGCTAACTGCATCAGTGAATGGCATTTCATCACTTGTGATGTCATGTGCAAAAGCGTAAAAATATGAATTAAATCTGCGCACCGATTAAATTATTTCTTAAAGAATATTAAGCTTTGTCAAATTATTTAAAAAACGGTCAAATCCTATTTTTTAAGCATGTTTTTTCAGGAAATACTTTTAAAATTTCGGGAACAAACCAATTATGCATACTTTGAGTTGTAAAACAATATTGTTTTCATTTATTTAATTATTTCAACAACAAAGGTACATCATTTTAAAGTTTGCCCTATGTTATCATGCCTCTCCTAGCCTTACGAGTTAATTCAATTATTATAGGTAAAATGAAGGAACTTTTGAATCTGCTGCACCCTGTTTATTCTCGCCATTTATTTATTTATTTATTTATTTATTTATTTATTTATTTATTTATTTATTTATTTTTGTATTCCTATAAAGCAAGGGTTCCCAAACTTTTTTGATTCATGGCACTCTTTGAAGAATTAGAATTACTTCGAGGCATCCTGCCCATCTCTGTTATATACTATGAATTTATTGAAACCATGGTAATTTCGCTCTAAAGATCAAAATTGAGGTTATAATAACAAAATGAGGTTATAATAACATTTTTGCTGTCCCTCTCCTAAACAACATTTCTGTTTTATATTTAAAATAATAATAATTCTACATGCAGTGTGCAATTGAGGTAAGAGGCTAGAATACAAAAATAACATTCCTTACCTGAAACTTTACCATTCCTTACACTCGGGGCCTAGGTAACAGGCCTATGTGAGGAAAATGTCACAGTCCAGGTACATACACACAGATAAACTGTTTAAAAAAATAAAAAAAATCACTCTCCTGCCATTTTATGTGTCATAAATAAGAGTGACGTAATAATAGCCAGAAATGATACTTTTGGCACTTGTTTTGCATGATATTTTTGTGATGAACACTGGTGATACATCGAACGGAATTCGCAACTCCAATAAACTGTAGGGGGCACTGCTAATATAGAATTAGCAGACCAGACGAGTGACCGGTCACTCGTCTGGTCTGCTAATTCTATATTAGCTACCAGTTTGTTTCGCACTCTTGGCTTCCTTAAGAGGTTTTCCAACTCCAGCTCAGTCACTTTCCTATGACGGGCTGATGAGTGCTAATAAGCACGAAACTGCAGTCCTCGGCTGGAAATGACTGAGCTGGCGGTGTATTTCACGTATTTCTGCTTTAGCCCTGGCTAATGGGCGGTAATTTACTGAATATATAAATTTATTTGTTGTTCAGACGAACCTTTCAAAATTAAGAAATAGGACTTAACTTGAAAACTGTTATAAATGTTGGTTTAGAATTACATTGTGTGTTAAATTCTATTCTGAAACTGATGACGGTGATGGTGATGACTTTAATGATTGTGACAGTTCGTTAAATTAATTATACCAATTAGCAGTAAAAATGCTCACTGATTTTGCTTTGTCAAACAATAAACATCCTTTTTGATTCAGACAGCAGTTATTTTTTCATTACTATTGTTACGTTTTTGATAAACCTTGATGAAACTCATTTTGTCACTCTCCTCGAGTGTGAAAATTTGATCCGCTCTTCTGAGGGTGTAGTAGCCTAGAGTTAAAGTGAGTTTCCTCTATTTTTCTCTTACTATGATCCTAATTAAGTGTAAGTATAATTTTTTAACGATATTTTTGAGCATTTTTATTTTAAAAGACTTTGTGATTGGAAAATGTCAGATTTTTGGAGAGTTGCTTCTATGCAATTATGAACTTGCTAAGTATTTTGGATCGTTTCTCTAAAAAGTAAATTCTACATTTTTTAATCATTTTTTTTTTCGCCTTTGGTAATTTCTTCTTTTTTTTATCATTTATTTACCTATATTTATTGACCTATGTATGGGCTAAACACCTCTTTTTTCCCACGTCATTCATGTTCTTTCCATCTATGTTTAAGGGTCGTTCTTATTCTAAAATTGATGTTTTGCGTTCTATGTTTTCTTGATGCCGATGTTTTCATATTTGAACCAAAAATATCCTTAAGAGTGAATATGTTTACATTTTGCAGTTATGATCAAAGCTTTATCTTATATTATTAAAAACTGAGCGTATGTATATATGTATGTACCTATGTATGTATGATGTATGTCCGAGTTACTTCTCCCGAACGCCAATGAACTGACCGTCGAACTGAGTATCGATAGATTTGTAACTTTCCCGTCTTTAAGTTTGGCTATTTAACATAATCCTCCGATTATAGTTAGCGGAGACATCAATTAAAAACTTTTTTTTATGCTACCTAGATTTCGACATAAAATCCCTATTTTTCGAAGGCTTTCCTCCATTCAAATTATTATTTAGTGCTTCATCTCAACTTTCCGTAACAATGCCATTATTAAATTTTGTAGCGTAAAGGAAATCATTGAAACGAAAGATATGTTGTCATTTTGTTCTCGAATATGAACAAGTAAAATTCTGGCGTTTGTTTTAAACGCTTTTCCTGTAATCGGGGTAAAATGTTTACCTTTTGGTTATTTTTCCGCAATCTGCCACAAAATTCTACTGATTGTTTTTTTTTTTTTTTTGAACACGCGTCGCTTGACACAACTTTTATTTTCGTGGTAGACCGCACAAAGCCGGGCGACGCAGCTAGTTATTATTTAATTATTGCGAGATCTATTCCATCGCGAAGAATTTTTCGATTGTTAGTTGTCAGAAAAAGACTTATAGTGTAGAAAAGTTAATTATCCTTTCCCCGGCATACCGTTAAAAAGATAATCGAGAGTTTGTAAAGTTTTCCCTAAATACAAACATAAGTTTTTTTCGTAAAAGTTTTCCTCGAAGACGTATTTGAATCTATAGTGTTGTTCCCCCGCCCTCAATAAGTCATTGATTAAAAAAATAAACATAATTTTACTTTAAATATGTATTTCAGAGACGGCGATTGGGGCTTATAAGGGGGGGGGGGATTAAAAAAAACGTATGACTTTTAGCTGCAGCACAGAAATGAAAAGAAAGAAAAAAGAGAAAAGAGTACGAAATCCTGTTAGGGAAGGTTTTTGAGAGCAGATAAGGGGCCATTCATTAAATACGTAAGGGTCCAGAGGGGGAGGGGGGGTTGGAAAAATCTCTACATACCCTTACTTTGGGGGGGGGGGGAGAGTCAAACCCATTCTTACGTAATATTTTCAAGTCGATATTTTACATAAGAAATCGCGCGGTCAAGTGGTTTGGCAGGGATCATATTTCATTTGCGTCTTGAAGGTAAAAAACGTATTAGGATGAGCTGTTTTTTATTTGTTTGACAAAGAATAAATAGTATAAAATATAATAAAAGAATCGCACTATGAATGGCATGTTTTACTTTCAATTAGTATCGCATCGTATACAAAAAAAAAAAAAAAAAGTCGGAAAAACATTCAGTCTAAATTCCAACTTTTTAGTAAATATTTCTTTACACAAAAAGGTTTAATTTAATGATAATGAGTTTAATAACGATTCCAGTTATATAAGGTTCGTTATTTTATTATTTTGAAAAACGAAATGGAATGTAACGTAAGAACAGGGGGGAGGGGTGTGAAAAATCTTAAGTACCTTAACATGGGTTGAGGGGGGTCAAAAACTGCCAAAATCATCCTTACGTAATTAATGAATTTCCCTAAGTGGTAATTGAAGTAAATCCAACAACTTAAATCATGTTTTTTTCAAGACTTTGATGAGATATGTACATAACTTTCCCCAAAGAAACACTTAGACATGAATTAGACTTACAATATTTACCCCAAAGTATTTTGAGGTGTCACAAACACTTGGTAATAATAATTTCATTAAACAAGTTAGACTTGTTTAAATAAAACAATTGATTTACTAATATTTAAGCAGTGAATACATAAGCTAAAAGTTACTGTTTGTGCCAAATAATGTTTCGTAAACAGATATACAATGTATAACAAAGATATATGTTCTGAAAATTTTGACATTTCTGATTTTTTTTTTAATTTTAATTTCTAGTTTTGGTTCCTATATTGGGAAATGAAATAAATTAATAAACCATAAAACGTGGGGGTTGGGGGTTGCTTTGCCCCCCCCCCCCGAACCGCCAAAACTGATGTATTTAGTATGCATTTCAAGTCGATATGAATATTTATGATCTTTGAATATAAATTGAGTTTTAAAATTTGTACAATTCTTCTCTGTAATTCCGTTGGAAGTAAGTATAATAGTACAAAAAAAAATTATGTATTGTATTTCCCTTTCTCTTCTTCGTCTTCTTTATCTCCCCTGCCCCTTTTCTTTCTTCTTTTTATGTGCGCATGTTATTAATTTTACAAATTTCTCTAGCTGATTCGTATTATTTATTAAATAACTTATTTTCAGTTTTCAAGTGGAAATTTAAACTATGTAACGAAATTTTTCCAATTAATTTGTATCGATGTTTCAATTTTTCGTATTTTGAATGTATAACACATTTATCACTTTGCATTACATGATTTGGAATGTTAATAAGAAATGGCCATTATTATTACTCGCTTTACTTTAAACGTTCAAAAATCTTCTTAACTAATAAATTTATTACTGTGAACTTAGTTGCAGCACTAAAACATTTTTTTTTTAGAGTTTATACATGAAAAAATTCGGTGTTTCAAATCATCGATATTTCTGGAACGATGTATCGATATCGATACCATCATTGTTTTAATTTTGAATATCCATCTTTGGAAACCGGCGAGTTATGCGTGTGTGTTCTAAAAATATCCTTCGCGTTTTCGTACGCTATTACGAAAGTTTCAATTCCTTATCGCTTGATCTCAAAAACACTTAATTATCATTATTATTCATTTTTTTTATCTACTTGAAAAAGCTGTAAACGCCATCCCTGGTTCAAGGGCAACTGGAGCAAAGATATTTTTCTTTTGTTTTTAGAGCTTTTTGATTACTATCGCATGCCTGAGGATGTTTTTTTTTTTTCTTTTTGGTGCAAAAGGGAATAAAATTGATTTTTTTTTAAAGATTACCCATGAAGAGAGTATGCTAAAAAAAGGCTGATGTGATTTTGAAAAAAAAAAAAAAAAAACTTCTATTTAGAATATCTAGCAATTCAGATTTTTGTCGAAGTAGAAGTTCTTATAAATAGCTAATAAATGGCGATACGCTTTGAAAGCAGGCCCCTGGAATAAGGACCGCATAGAGCAAGGGCGGGCCCCCTGTCAGTTATATCGCCGGGCCTCTCCCGCCCCCCCCCCCCCCCCAAAAAAAAAAGAGAAAAAGGAAGGAAAAGAAAATGGGGAACAGAGGGAAAAAGAATGGGAGAAGAATAAAAGGGGAAAAAATCAAAACTGCTTACTAGAAAACAATTATAACTCTACTTCGTTTCTCTCGTTCGGAGTTTCCCCTCCCCCTTTTCTTTCTTCCTTTCTTTCTTTCTTTTTCTTTTTTTTTGCGTCAGTGTCTCCGCCCCCCCTCCTTTCCAAGGTCCGGGACCCTAGTTTCTGACTAGGCTGACATGGCCTCTCGTCGGGCCTGCCTGGAATCGATTTTATTTTTTCTCCACCCTGTCGAATTTACACCTCCTTCTTTTAACAAAAACAGCATCTCACACGAGCATGTCCCTAATTCTGGGCGGTGGCGTCCATGTCCCCTGGTCTAGGGGTCTCGAGTATGTTCCTCCTCGGCGGTGTCGTGTGTGTGTGTGTGCAGTGTTGCCAGATGGTCAAATCCAGGTTACCCCAATCCCCTTCCAACTTTTACCCAAAAAACGATCTTTTCTATCAAAATTCCCCAAATTCAAAAATTATCTTTCCACTAATATTTTCATAAAATGAATCGACTTCCTCTGATATTTTTGTCTCTTGAAAAAAAATTTTTTTCCCCAAATAGCCAAATTTTTTTATAAAATTCCCCAACTTTTTTTTTCTTCCCATTTTCGCTTTTTTTTTTGGTCTTCTTTATCTTTATTTTTTTATCTTTACTAATAATAAAGCTGAAAGTCTCTCTGTCCGGATCTCTCTCTCTCATTGTCAGGATCTCTGTAACGAGCATAGCACCTAGACCGTTCGACCGATTTTCATGAAATTTGGCAAAGAATTAGTTTGTAGCATGGGGGTGTGCACCTTTAAGCTATTTTTCGAAAATTAGATTTTGTTCTTTTTCTATTCTAATTTTAAGAACATTTTCCCAAGCAAAATAATCATAAGATGGACGACTAAATTACCAAGTTATCATAATGTGGAACCGTAACATGGGCAAGTCAATTGGCGAGAAATTCATCATGCATTATACACAGGGGAACCAAAATACCTTTTAATTTTCTACTATGGGCAAAGCCGTGCGGGTGCCACTAGTCATAAATACAAGCGCCTGACTGAGAGATAAGAAATAACCAAATATTTTTTTTCTACTCTTATTTACTACTCTGCTTCTGTATGTACATTTAAACTATGACGTTTGTATATATTTATCCAAGAACATTCTTCATCACACTTATTTTTGCCTGTTTCACGTATCAACTAGTTACTCACGCAGAACTATTAATGCGAATTCCGTAGCATAATATTCCATATAATGCGAAATGAAAATTCCATTAAGTTGAGCAAAGCTAAACGAACGCTGTTTGATACAAACAATATAATTACTAGATGTCAAGACGCGAATTTAAATACGAAAAAAAAAATTTCCCCGAGGTTTTTTTTTCCCCACGTTTTCCCCAAGAAAAAAAAATTTTCCCCAAAGAATTCCCCTCAAAACCCATTTCCCCAAAATTTCCCCAGAGAGCACAAGATTTCCCCAAAATGGGAAAATTACCCCCAATCTGGCAACACTGTGTGTGTGTGCGTTTGTTTGTGTGTGTCCGTGTGGACGCATGTATGTGTATGGGTACATGTGTAGGAGGAGGGCAGTGTTGCTGGCGGAGGCTCATGATCAGAGGAGTGATCCAGCACCTTCTGATACAGAGCTTCTGGACGAAAACAGTCGAAACAAAACGAGGCAACAACAAACATGTTCATTCATTTCTCAAATCAACTACTTTTTGGAAAAATACTGTCTAACGAATAGTAAAAACGCTTCACAGCACTAAAAAGTCCTTTTACATTTTCCTTAGGAATCTTTAAGTATTTTTTTCACTCAAGAGAAATACCAATATTGCTTCCAAAACCAACAGCATGTTTACTTAACACATTCTTCTTAAATAAAAAGCGAATCGTCACTGATTGTTCTGTAATATTTACCTTCCTTATTCACACGCTTTTCAAACCCAGTTTCCTGAAACTTTTCCAACACCTCAAGGTTCTTTGAATTGACGATCATCCAACATCAAAAACTTACATATAGGTTAATTAATCACGTCTCAATCTGTTGATGTTTCCTCAATTAGCCTTTAAATACATCGGCTATCACATCAAATCTCTATTATAAAGACTTGAAACTTAAAACTCAAGTAACATTCATATCCTTATGAAAAGTACATTTTAATCTACTGAATTTGATTTCCAAAGAATAATTAATTATTTGGGCCGTGAGAAAAAGGCAAATTCTGTCAGTTCATCTTCCTCTTAGCTGTGACAGCTGACAGATATTCGTTCTTAGTTGTCACGGATTGTTTTTCATATTGACGTGTGTTGGAGAAAAAAAAAGGTGTTGTCATAGACAGGAGTTGTTTGTTAGTGCTGTTTGTGTGCCCCTTACGGCTAAATCTTTCGATTTCTAGAGCAAATATTTCGTTGCGAATGAAAAGGCTTTTCAGCTCTAGAAAACCAGGTCGCAAGTGTTTTATATTTCTGATTGGTTCATCACCGCTATCAAACTGCTTTGTTCTGAATCGTGATTGGTTTAATTTCTGGACTTTCATCATCAGACATGATTAGCATAGGATAAATATTCCTAATAACAAATAAAATTTGGACGAATTCCTTAAAGGGGTTGTTAATAAATGATATCAGACTTTTCTTCAACAAATTTGACCCCCTCCCCCTTGTGTCACAAGAGGCGCTGCAGTCTCAATGGCTTTTGAAAGAGGTAAAATACCACCCACTCACTTACATCTGTTCAATCTGGATTGTTACCCCCCCCCCCCCCCCACACACACAACAATGACTTAAAAAAAATTGTTATTCGTTTTTAACTGTTTTAATATCTCTATCTACATTTTAAATTCCTTTGTTTTAATTTATTTATTTATTTATTTTGAGGTTTTTAACTTGCCTGTTTAAACCCCATGGTTTAAACACGTTTAGGTAGTAGTAAGGGTTTTTTAATCCTGATTTCTGAAAACTAACTTTATTTATAAGTTATGTCACCAAGGAAACAAGTCTCCCCCACAACTTATTCTTCCCCTTCCCTGAGCCTCAAATTTGTATTGAAACAGTACAAAAATACATATTTTCAACTTTTAAAATTTGAGCACATGTACTTTTAATTTGTTTTTTCTTTTCTTTTTTTTTCTTTTTTTGTTCTTTTTTTTTGTTTCTTGGTCCGTGGGGTTCTTTGCACTGCAGGATCTACGGGTATGAAGATCCGGGCCTGCTATAATCGTTGCCAAAAGTAAAAACAAATAAGAGTAATTCTGAAGATAATCTTTACTAATAATAAAGCTGAAAGTCTCTTCTAAACCGTTCGGCCGATTTTCATGAAATTTGGCACAAAGTTAGTATGTAGCATGGGGGTGTGCACCTCGAAGCGATTTTTCGAAAATTCGATGTGGTTCTTTTTCTATTCCAATTTTAAGAAAAAAACTATCATAAGATGGACGAGTAAATTACGAAATTATCATAACGTGGAACCGTAACATGGGCACAAGCCAATTGGCGAGATACAAAATTATCATAACGTGGAACCGTAAGATGGGTACAAGCCAACTGGCGAGAAAATTCACCATACATTATTTGTAAATATACAGGCGAACCAAAAGACCTTTTAATTTTTCTATTACGGGCAAAGCCGTGCGGGTATCACTAGTTGTTAATAAAATCAACTAATTATTTCAAGGTTGAATCTGGCAAGTATATTTTTTATGGAGATTTTTGAAACTTCATAAACTTAACAAATAAGGCTTTTCTCGATTCAAATCATTAAAATTTTTTTCTTCCACCATAGGGTAAAGACCCCAGTAATTGGCACTTTAAGAGTTTGTCCTTAAACTTACCTCTATTTTCAGTACTTAAAAAAAAAACTCTTGCAAATATTTTATCAAAAAATGCACATTTTATCTATTTGGTTCACTAAAATCAAAAATATTTGATTCGATACTTTTATAAAAATATTGTAACGGATTCGGTGCGACTTCCACTTTCTTGAAATGAAGACACAGTTCTTGATAAAAACACAGGAAATTTATTTACACTATGTACAGGAAAGATCTTCAACAACTGCTAAATTATTCATCAGCAATTAAGCAATTATCACACAACACCGTAAACTCAACGTTTACACACGTATTTACTTCCAAATACGAAAACAACACAGCGAAATGCCTCGCTATAAACAGAGCTAATACACACTCACAGTTCGAAATCTGAATCGAAACTCCACTGTTTATCCATCGCTAACGGCTTATATAGACACCGAAAAGAAATTTCTCAAATATTCCACACGCTTCTGTAAAGTAGTAGACCGTTATCAAATTTTATCAATGAACAAAAAGGAAATAGGGATCGTATACTTTAGCCATATGAAAAGGGGTTGTATATTCATTACGGGAAACTATTTACAGGTTACGTTCCTACAATAATTACTATTTACTGGATTTGTAACATTGCCCCCTTCCCAAGAACTGCACGTCCCGGGCAGTACAATCCCCAGAAAGGGTGCCAAACTTCTATCACAAGTTTACAAATATACACATTAATTAATAACTAACAGATACAGAAAACACAATAATAACAAGAAATATTACTAAACATTAAAAGCAAAAAATATCTACAACTTTTATGTTATTAACCATGGTTGTTTACGTAATACTCATGAACTATGGCCATAGTATGGGGCTAACCGATCATAATGTACAACCCTAGGTTTTGCATTAGGTGATTTTTGGATCCTCACTACGACGTCATTTAGTCGGTTAAGGACTTTGTAGGGTCCATCCCAATGCGACTGCAATTTGTGTGACAGACCTTTCCGTCGGATGGGATTCCATAACCAAACCTTGTCGCCTTCGTTGAATTCATGTCCAGTAGACCTTGTGTCGTATCGGGTCTTCATCTTCTCCGCCGCGATGTTGATTCGCTCTCGTGCGAAGTTATGAACGTCTTCCAACCGGGCCTGGAGATCCTGGATGTACTCCTCAGGCGATGAAGGCGCATCCGGAGGACGACCGAAGACGAGATCACAAGGTAGCCGAAGCTCTCGTCCGAAGAGCATCTGAGATGGGGCATATCCGGTAGTCTCGTGGACAGCACTGCGGTAGGCCAGCAGGAACAAAGGTAGCTTCTTGTCCCAATCCTGTTGATTTCTGGAGACCATAAGTGAGAGATTATTCAGGATTGTGCGGTTAAATCTCTCCACCATGCCGTCCGATTGTGGGTGTAGTGGTGTTGTCCTAGTTTTCTCAATTCCGAGAATTTGACATAGGCCCTTAAACACAGCAGAGATGAAATTCCTCCCTTGATCGGAATGAATCTGCAAAGGTGTTCCGTATCTCGAGATCCAATGTTGAACTAGAGTCTCTGCTACGGTGGTAGCCTCTTGATCTGGAATGGGATATGCTTCCGGCCATTTGGTGAAGTAGTCGATGGAAACAAGAATGTATTTGTTCCCATCAGCAGTTCTTGGTAGAGGACCCAGGATGTCGATCCCAATTCGTTCGAAAGGAGCTCCAACGTTGTACAGATGTAGCTTCCCTCTGCTTCTCTTCTTCGGTTACGAGCAGCACAGGCGTCACAAGAATGGCACCACTTCTCCACGTCATCCTTCGCCACGCTCCAGAAGAAGCGCTCCCGAACTTTATTGAAGGTTTTCCAAGACACCAAAATGTCCTCCAGTCGCACTACTATGTATTTCTTTCAGAACATCTGAAATCCTTGATCGGGGAAAGAGTAACTGCCACTTAGATGTTTTGCCGTCGTCAGATTCCCATTTCCGGTACAGTACGCCGTTCCGTAAATGGAGTGAGTTCCATAAACCCCAGTATCTTTTTGTTGCTGGACTGCAGATGGAAACGTCCTGCCAGCTAGGGCGTCGACTGTCACTTTCCATGAACTCCAAAATTGGTTTTATGTCGGGGTCTTCAAGTTGATCTTTTCGAACTTGGTCATCACTCCATGGATCAGGTTCTGATGATGTTGGAGTCACTGTCACCTGATAGGCAGTAGGGCTAGTCGTTCCATACTGTTTCTCGATTCGGGAACAATAATTGCAGTTCTCAGGACAGGGTCTCCTTGATAAAGCGTCTGCATTACCGTGAGACAACCCTTTTCGGTGCTTGATCTCCATGTCATATTCCTGGAGCCGCTGTATCCACCTGGCTATCTGGCCTTCTGGATTCCTGAAGTTCAAAAGCCAAGTTAACGAGGCATGATCTGTCCGAAGCAGAAATTTTCGGCCGTAGAGGTAATGATGGAAGTGTTCTACAGCTTTCACTATGACCAGTAACTCCTTTCTGGTGACGCAGTAATTTCGCTCCGACTTTGATAAGCATTTGCTCCAGTAAGCGATGACATGTTCATTTCCGTCAATTTCTTGGGATAAAACAGCTCCGATGCCCTCGTTGCTCGCATCAGTGTCCAGGATGAAGGATTTTTCAGACTGAGGATAGGCGAGGATAGGCGTTGATGTTAAAGCCTCCTTCAGTCGTAGAAATGCATCTTCGCATTCTTTGGACCATTCGAACTTTTGCTTGCTCTCCGTCAGCTTATGCAAAGGTCGTGCAATGTTGGAAAAACCCTTTACAAACTTCCTGTAGTAGGTGCAGAGCCCCAGGAAACTTCGCAGCTGATGGATGTTTTCGGGACGACTCCAACCCTTGACCGCAGATACCTTCTCTGGATCGGTTTGTACACCCTCAGAAGGGATGATGTGACCAAGGTAGTTCACTTCCCGGCGGAACAAATTATTTGGACGGGCTTAACTTCAGATTGGCTTCCTTAAGCTTTTGCAGCACCTTCCTAAGATTTGCCAGATGTTCTTCGAAGCTGCGTCCCACGATGATGATATCGTCTAAGTAGACCAGACAGGATTCGTAAGAAAGTCCTCTTAACACTGTCTCCATAAGACGCTCGAACGTAGCTGGTGCATTGCAGAGGCCGAAGGGCATCACTTTAAACTGCCATAAGCCTTGTCCAGTTGTAAACGCTGTCTTCTCTCGGTCATCAGGGTGTATCTCAACCTGCCAGTAGCCGCTCTTCAAGTCCAGGGTCGAAAACCACTTGTGTCCGGAAAGAGTGTCCAAGGTGTCGTCTATCCGTGGAAGAGGGTAACTGTCTTTCTTGGTGATTTCATTCAGCCGTCGGTAATCGACACAAAATCTGGTGGAGCCATCTTTCTTTCGGACTAAGACGATGGGAGAGGCCCAAGGACTGGAAGAGGGTTCGATTACATCATTCTCCTTCATCTCTTTCAGGAGGGTCTCAACCTCTTCCTTCTTGGCGAACGGTAGTCGTCTTGGATGCTGTTTAATAGGGGGGTGTTCTCCAGTGTAAATCCTATGCTGCGTTAAATTCGTACGGCCAACATCCTCCGATGTAGATGAAAACAGATGCTTGAAGTCATCCACCAATTGTTCCGCAGCAGTTCTTTGATCTTTCGATAACGGCGCACTCCCAATTAACTTCGATGTCAAGGACTCGGAAGACACAGTCTCGGGGGAATTGATTCTTCTAATGATGCAGTTTACTGGAGTACAAGTTGCCAGCACTTCACCTTTCCGGATATTCCTTGGCCTTTCACTCACGTTGACGACTCGCAAAGGAATTACATCTTTAGAAAGGTCCACCAGCGTAGATGCTACCAGCACTCCTTTGGGCTATTGCTTAAGTTGGGGTATTCAATGAGTCCAAATCTAAAACTATTGCTTTCTTCAATGGAGCCAGGTATTAATGATTCTGACCTTGAGGGAATCGATAAATCTGTTTGGGCTATTATTTGATGAGCGGATTTTACATCACTTTCTGCGGGGAAAACGGCTATGTCTTCTCTCATCGAGTGCAGCTCATTTGTCTTGAAGTCGAGGTTGAAGTCATACTTCTTTAAAAAGTCCAATCCGAGAATGAAGGGGTCTGTGATAGCAGCAACGAATGCCGTATGATGGTAAGTGGCATTTCCAAACACAATTTCTAAATTTACTTTACCTTCAATCTCGATCTTGTCACCTGTCACAGTTTGGAGGGTAACGCAGGGCGGCGTCCATAGAATGTTGAGTCCAAATTGACGAGCCACATCTGTTCTAATGATTGTAACATTGACTCCAGTGTCAGTAATCAGTTCGCAGGGAAACCCGTTTACGTATGCGTAAACAAACAGTCCATTACTGCCGCCACTCGTCGATGAAATCTGGAAAACTTTAAGATGGGGCTCATTCCAATTTGGCGACCTCCGCCCCGCGAGATTGCCATGGCTTAGTTTTCCTGGACTTGGGAGGGAGAGGTGCTCTTCCCTCTGGTTTCTTGGCGAGCTTCACAGTTTCTTCGTAAGTGACCCTCGCCGCCACATTTCCAGCACTTAAGTGATTGTCCATTTTGGTACTTGGGAGCCGAAGTCCTTTTGAGGATTCCTGCAATTTCTTTTATTTGCTTTTCCAGTTCAGCAAAGCGTGACGAAACCGGATCAGGCTCATCAGTTTTCACGCCGCGGATTGAATGGCGATCCTTGCGGGTTGCTTGCTGGGCGGCCTCCAACTTCATCGCAAACACAACAGCAGAACTCAGGTCTTTGACATCCGCCATCCGTAGAGCTTTCTGGATTTCCGGATCTCGAACCCCGTCGATGTAGTAGTTGAGTGCCAGGTTGTCTCGAACATCCGCAGGACAGTCGCAAAAAGCAAGATGAGACAGTCTCTCGACGTCCGCCGCTAGCTCTTGCAGGGTTTCCCCGGTTTTCTGGAAACGGGACTTCAACTGGAGTCGGCTGAAATCTTTCTGGCACTTCTCACCGAAGCGAAGCTCCAACGCAGATGTGAGGGCGGCGAAATCCAGGCGCTGGCTGTCCGGAAGGGAAAAGAAGAATGTCCGCTGCGTCACCTCTCAGGGATGCTGCAAGATGGCAGGCCTTGGTAGCAGAGTCCCATCCGTTCGCTTCCGCCACTATCAGGAATTGAGTTTTGTAAACCTGCCACGAAGTTTTGCCATCAAATGTGGCAAGTTTAATGAACGGTCGAGCAACCGATGTGGGAGCGCCAAACTGTACAGAACTGCTTTCCGCGGTCGCCAATCTCCTTTCCACGTCCTTAAAGATCTCTTCTTTAAGTAGATGAAATCTTCTATCTTCTTCTTCAAATTTATTTTCTACAGCGTTGAATCGGCTTTCAACGGTATCAAATTTTTCTTCAATAGCATCAACTCGATGCTCTATGTCATTAAATTTATTTTCCATCACAGTCTTTACCGAAATAAGGTCGTTTTTAATTTCTTCTTGGTTAGACGTTAAGTCCATTTTCAGCACAGTTAAATCGCTTTTTAACTGGTCTTGATTTGCCAACATACTTGCAGTCAGATCACTTTTTAATTGTTCTTGATTAGCCGCCATATTATTTTTTAATTGTTCTTGATTAGTCGCCATATCGTTTTTTAATTGTTCTTGATTAGCCGCCATATCATTTTTTAATTGTTCTTGATTAGCCGCCAAACTTTCAGTCAAGTCGCTTTTCACAGCATTAATTGCTTCCAGAAGTTGTTTTAATTGGTCATCCATTGCGCAAGTAATCACCATAAAAACAAAGTCTATAAATTCAAACAGTCTTTATGAAAAAAAAATGTCCAAAGTCACACTTACTCCAAGAAAGTCCAGAAGAAGCCCCACGTTGGGCGCCAAATTGTAACGGATTCGGTGCGACTTCCACTTTCTTGAAATGAAGACACAGTTCTTGATAAAAACACAGGAAATTTATTTACACTATGTTCAGGAAAGATCTTCAACAACTGCTAAATTATTCATCAGCAATTAAGCAATTATCACACAACACCGTAAACTCAACGTTTACACACGTATTTACTTCCAAATACGAAAACAACACAGCGAAATGCCTCGCTATAAACAGAGCTAATACACACTCACAGTTCGAAATCTGAATCGAAACTCCACTGTTTATCCATCGCTAACGGCTTATATAGACACCGAAAAGAAATTTCTCAAATATTCCACACGCTTCTGTAAAGTAGTAGACCGTTATCAAATTTTATCAATGAACAAAAAGGAAATAGGGGTCGTATACTTTAGCCATATGAAAAGGGGTTGTATATTCATTACGGGAAACTATTTACAGGTTACGTTCCTACAATAATTACTATTTACTGGATTTGTAACAATATGTATATAAAAAGTTACCAAAATCAGCAGTAATTGGCACCTGATACCCCCGTGTAAGACACCTTGTGATCCAGTAATTGGCACATGTTAATAGAACTGGAAAATCACTTTATTTTTTACTTTTAAATTACATACAAATTTTATCATCATAAGAAACATGAGTAATGTTTAGGTAAAGTAGGTAATCTTTACTAATAACTAGGAGAACCCGCACGGCTCTGCTCGTGCTATAAAATAATTTAAATTAACAGTTTCTTATTGTTACTTCTCTATCACGAAAGTATTCGTCAGTTAAAAGATTGAATTAATACACAATTTCACAAAAATATCGTTTTGTTCATAAAAGTCCAAGAACTTGGTTCATAAAAGTGTCATTTCATCACAGAGCAGAAAATAGCGCAAACATTGAGGAAAAAGGAATAGAATTTTTTTTTCTCTGTCTTGTTTTTCATAGTATTTGAACAATGAAGTGCAGAGTAAAAAAAAAGTCATCTGCCATGAAAATAATTTCACTGTAATGGCTTAAACCTTTTTAAAAACGATAAAATAGTTCAGATCTAAACGGGTACCAAGTTCCATAGCTGTTCCTCATAGAAGTTGGATTGTCCCAGTTTTTCAATTCATTCAGAAAACAATTTTTTATTTTCTTTGATTCTGGATTTTAAACTTGCGGCAAGTTTTGGTCGTCAATAAACGATATCCAAAGCATTTAACTACACCCACTATACAGTAACTTGCCAAGTTTAAATCCGGGATCAAAGAAAGTAAAAAGTTGTTTTCAAAATGAATTGAAGAACACGGGGCAGTCCAATATCCACGAGGAACTGCTATGGAACTTTTTATCCGTTGAGATAGAATCTTGTCGGTGACACCGTCTCCCTAGAACTTCATTTCGATCGAACTTGACTACTTTTCACATTGATTTTTTTTTTTTTTTTTTTGGATATCAATAAGTTTTGAAAGCTAAATCATAATAATGTTCTTTAGAATTAAGTGTAAAAGCGCGTACAAATACAACTTCCACCCCCCCCCCTGCTTTTACGATACACTGGTTTCTTTTCATTAGAAATTTCGAAGATATTTCGATAACTGGAGGTTTGGCGTTATCGTCAATTTTGGGCTATAATTGTTTGCTTTTGTCACTATCAGCAAGGCCATGGCCAAAGTATAGCTTGACCACGAAAAGAAGGCGGATGACCTTGAAGCGAAACATTATTTGTATTATCTGTAATAGGTAGAATCTGCCAGAAAGCACCGAATAGTAAGAGGGATTGTCTCGCTAATCCTATCTGTTCCAAAATAATAACAAACAATCTATTGCAAATGATACAAATGATGGTTTTGCTTCAAGGTCATCCGCCTTCTTTTCGTGGTCAAGCTATACATTAGCCCTTGATCTTTGGCGTCCACAAATTTGGCGACAATTGGGAAAATTGCTAAGACTCCTAGTTTTCAAACTGTTCCCGCAATTTCTACATTGTCTGGGGGAATTATCATAACGTAGATCGTAAAATATGCAGAATTGGCGAAAACACCCATTTCACACCCATTGCTTATAATTCCGTGGCGCCAAGTTTGTGGACCTTTAAGAAATTAAAATGAAAAGAATCTTAAAGACGTAACCATGGCAATGCGAAACAAACATCAGTAATTTTAATGGAGATTAGATTTAATCGAACTTTATTTTTAACGGCTTGTAACTTTTTTTCCTTTGGAGATAGAAGGCTATTTTTCCAACCACAGGTCGAGATATTTCTGGAGTAAAACATGTCGCTTTTTCCGACGGTGTCAAAAAAAAGACTGTGGGACAATTCCTTCACTTTTTATTGATATATTTAATGAAGAAAGTAGTGCTTAAATTTCAGCTAAGCCTAAAAAAGTTCGAGATAATAACGCAAATTGTTCCCGTCGTAATGAAGTTAGAGCATTGAAACAAATTGTTTAAAACGCGGAAAATTCTACCCTTTTCAACGATACATAATATTAATATGTGCAAGTAATTTTTCACCCCTTTAATAATCAGTAATAGGCAATTTACGTGAAATTTGGGCCTAAATTTGAATTTTAAAAAGAACTATTTATCGGATTTTTTCGAATTATAGCCTATGTTACTCAGTAAGAAAGCACCTTCCATATAGTGAAAGAATTTTTCAAATAGGTGCAGTGGTTTCGGAGATTACCTCGAACATATAAACACACAAAAATTCGCCCTCTCTCTTTATAATATTATTGGGTTGTTCGGAAAGTCATTTCGTTTTTTTTGGGGAACATGAAAGACAGTTTTCGTATAATGAATAAATATTTCATTAAATTATATATTGGCCATTCTGGTCCAACACTTTTTGCCATCTTTCTGGCAGTAACATAATTCCCCTCTCATAAAAGTTTTGGTCCTTGCTGGCAAAAAACTGGTTCAGGTGGTTTTTGACATCTTCATTTGAGGTAAAGGTTTTGCCATCCAAAAAATTTTGCAGGGACCGGAACAAATAGTAGTCGGAAGGCGCCAGATCTGGAGAATATGGTGGATGTTGCAGTACGTCCCATTCAAGCTGTAAAAGTTTTTGGCGAGTGACCAAACTTGTGTGAGGCTCCGTAAGGACATGGGGCACCCACACATCGAGCTTCGAGGTTAAGCCCATGCCTTTCAAATGGCCATAAACAGTCGAATTCGACAAATTTAATCTCTCACCGATCTCTCGTGTGGTTATTCGCCGATTTGCATCAACTAATGCCTTTATCGCATCTTTGTCAGCTTCGACCGGCCTTCCAGACCGTGGTGCATCTTCGACATCAAAATTGCCGGATCGAAATTTTGCAAACCAGTTCTGGCACTGGCGTACTGTTAACACGCCTTCTCCATACACATCCATCAATTTTTTTCTCGCTTGGACAGCATTTTTACCTTTTCTGAAGTAAAAAAGTAAAATATGACGAAAATGCTGCTTATTGCTCTCCATATTTAAAAGGGCACCAACCAAAAACTACTGCGTAGAATTAATAGAACTTTTTCACACACAAGCCTTGCAATATCAGCTCTCAAGACATATAATGGTTATGCGGCTTAAGTGTGAAGTTGGTTTCGAAATAACGTAATTAAGTCCTCTGAGGGGAAAAAACGAAATTACTTTCCGAACAACCCAATAGTAAAGATAAAGCAGAAAGTCTCTTTGTCGGGATCTCTGTCAGGATCTCTGTGACGCGCATAGCGCCTAAACCGTTCGGCCGATTTTCATGAAATTTGGCACAAAGTTAGTTTGTAACATGGGGGTGTGCACCTCAAAGCGATTTTTCAAAAATTTGATGAGGTCTTTTTCTGTTCCAATTTTAAGCCCATTTTTCATATAAATTTGATAATATGGGGAAGAATGTGTTTATCTTTCTTCTTCTTTATCTTTACTAATAATAAACCTGGAAGTTTCTCTGTCTGGATCTCTCCCTGTCCGGATTTCTCTCTGTCTGTCAGTATTTTTGTGACGTGCATAGCGCCTAGACCGTTCGGCCGATTTTCATGAAATTTGGCACAGAATTAGTTTATAGCATAGGGGTGTGCACCTCGAAGCGATTTTTCGAAAATTCGATTTTGATCTTTTTCTATTCCAATTTTAAGCCCATTTTTCACATAAATTTGATAATATGGGGAAGAATTTGTTTTCTTTATCTTTATCTTTATCTTTACTAATAATAAAGCTGAAAGTGTCTCTGTCTGGATCTCTGTGACGCGCATAGCGCCTAGACCGCTCCTCGATTTTCATGAAATTTGGTACAAAATACACCTCACTCAGCTTTATCGCGGAAATGACGATATTTCCCCAGTACTTGGCACACATACCAATTACTGGGTACTTGTAAAATTGAAGCACCAGTAAATGGCACCCATCATTAATTCCAAATAGGGACGAAAATATACTTATACACAATTTAAGTAACACCTTTCAACTAGACAAAACTTTTGACAACGAAAACTTAAAATATATTTTATGTCAGATTTTAATGGATTTATGTGCATGCTTCCCTTAAGCCAGAGAAGAAGCTTTTGCAACAAAAATGGCTGATTCGACACCAGTCACAATTGTTTTTCTTTCCTATGTACTGCTGCCATTTAGTAACATGAATTGAAGTTATAATCTTAAAAATTAATGTACATTCAGTTGGTATATAGCCTTCTATTTAAAAAAAATGGATACGAGTCTTTTTTTAGGATATTTTTGTTGGAAGTGCCAATCACTGGTGCCGTGCCAATTACTCGGGGTGTTACCCTATATTTGGTTTAAGTATCGATTCGCAGTTCTAGCGCTTGGATACGCCACTTTGCGCTGATTATTTAGGAAATAAGTGATAGAGGTACATCATTTATATTAGGCACGAGCGAAGCACTTGTCTAATTGGACAGGTGCAAGTGGGTGGGTCCTTGTTTTACCTCTTTTAGCAACCATTGGTCAGAGACTGCAGAGCTTCCTATAGTTTATTCAAATTTCGAATAAAACTTTCCGTACTATTTATTTCCCTAATACTAATTCAGATGAATCAAATTTAGTTTTTGTTCCATCTAGAACATTTGCAAGATTTAGTTCCTTTCATTTTAATCTCTGTTAAGTGTTACAAATGCCTGTCCTCGGAAGGAAGAGAAAATAAGAGAGCCCTTTTAAGATGTGTGGGGCAGGCGATTTTTCATTCGTTCTTACCGCTGCGATCGGGAGGTTTTATCATATTTCACGGTTTTAGCAGAGCGTCTTGACTTGACCTCCATTCATCATTCCAGGCGGCTCTCCTTGAGCCATTTTAGAAGAGCGAAAAGCTGAAGAAGAAAAGGATGTTATTGCACTGAAATGGGATCTTTCTTTCAGATGTGCATTATATATGCAAAGTATTAGAATATTTTTATTTTATTTTACTTATTTACAGCAGTACCCGCACAGCGATACCCGTGCTAAAAATTTAATGGAAGTTCGTTGAATAAAAAAAAAATTGACGTCCCCTCCCCCTCTGATGTGAAATGATCATTTCTCTTTGTATAAAATGCGTACAAACCTTTAAAAAAAAAAAAAAACTGTTAAAGTTTCTTTGGAATTTAAAACTTTTCGTCAAATCATTAAATTAGATTTACAGATGCTTTAAAACTCTATTTAGCGAGTGAAGTGGTTTCTAGTGCAATTTAAAATATTTCGCCAAATAAACAAAAAAAAAAAAAAAGATATCAAATAGTATCTTTTGAACATGCGCGCCCATATGCAAAATTGTAAGGGGAGCTCAGATATTTTTACCATAGCTCAGCAGGATAGTTTCCTCATGAAAACCGATTTCAGGATAGATTAGAGTCTTTAAAATTTGTTATTTTTAATAACTTAATGGCTAGGGAAGAAATGTTTTTACATTTTTGCAAAGAAAAAAGTACTAAAAGCAAGGAAGTTTTAATTTCTAAGGGGGGCTCGAGCCCAGAGGCGTAGCTAGACCCGACTTTCGGGGGGGGGGGGGTTCTTCTTATATATATATATATATATATATATATATATATATATATATATATATATATATATATAATGTGTGTGTGTGTGTGTAAATATTTTTAGTATTAAAAAAATAAGAGGGAGGTGAATCTTACATAATTTGGAATGGGGTGCCACAATTACGATACTTGTGTCAAACAAAACAAAAGCAAAGAATTTTTTATTTTTTTAATGTTATGGAAAATTCAACTTTTTTTTTCCTTTTCCCTCCATTTAATTTAAAGTGAAATTTTCTTGCAACGTCTTGTCAAAACCAGTCTATCCAAATCAGGGGGAAATCAAATATCTGATGAGCGTGTTCCGTTCATTTCAGTGTGACTGCTTAATTTAGAGGCTAACACACATCTACAAAAGCTGGCATCCCTGAAAGCTAATAGATAATTCCATTTCCGCCTGTAAACTGGATGTTTGACTTTCAATCTCATCGGTGGTCAGACTATAAAGATATTATATTTATAAAGATATATCTATAAAGATATTTATTTTTAATTTTATTAGCTGCTTTAGAATTTACATAAATATCTATTGGAGAGAGCAACAGCAATTTTCGGGTATTATGAACAGAAGTCTTTTTTATTTTCTACTTTTTAATCCGAACCAAGCTAATAGAAATAATCTAGATTCATCTCGTTTTTAAACATTTTATTCATGTAATGCTATGCAGTTTTTCTTTTGAATTAAAATAAATTTACCTTCAGAAGGGTCCGATGGGACTAACGCTGCTTTGCAGATTGTACTTCGTTTTCTTCAGACGACGTTAACTTTCTCTTTTTAGAGCAATCCTTTTCGTCATTTTAATTTTTTTCTTCGAGTTGAAAAAAGCTTGTTATCGGTCTTGTTCGTTTCATTATGCAACAACTTTCACTTAGAATGTACTACTTTAAACAGACTGTACGTTTCCAAAAGAATACGCAGTAAATACTGGTTGAAGAATCAATGTGATTGCAATGGATACTCTGGTTAGCAAAGGTAGTTTTGACTATGACCTATGACACACACGAGACCAGACCAACAAAAACCTCTATAGTCTCGAATTCCGGTTATGCTATCATTTTCGGATTCGAAGCCCAATGATCTTCAAAGCAGCAAACAAAAACATTTTCTTCAACTCAGAAACAGAGGAATTGTCTTCAAGAGCTGAGGAGGCAGTAAAAATGCGTTCCACGAATAGGCTTTCCAGGAAGATTAACCAAAGGACAGTCGTTTCGCGCACTTTCTTGGAAGAAGAGTTAAGGGGTGAAATTCACAGGTTTGGCATGTTAAGATGAACATTAAAGTTCATGGTTAAAGGTCATTCAAGTTAAAAGCCATTTCGCTCTGTTATCTGAATTAGTACTGTTCTTTGGTTGCTCTCTTTCTTAAAATTGTGATTCCTTAGAAAACCGAAATGATAGGAGTGAAAAGAAAATATAAGTTTTTTTTTTCCAAGTGATGAGAAAAGGAAAATCGTAGACTACTGGCCAAGTTAGATTTGCTGTAATTGCTAACCTCAAGAGGATAAATAATGAATCCAAAAAAAAAAAAAGAAAAAAAAATCAGGGACCAAAAAGCAATAAAAGACTTTTCTTGAAAAAGATATGCTTAAAGTTTCTTTTACTGTCAAAATGAATCCTTAAACTCGCAATAAAGCACTTAATAATGTAATAATAGAATAAATACCTAACAAACTAATAAAGAGGAATTTTAATCAAGAGCCCATATTGTCTTTAGTATCGGTTTCAAATTTTCACCATCATATTTCAAATTTATGTAAAAAATTTCTTAAAGTCTCCGTAATTCAAAACCTCTTTACCTCGATTTTTTTTAATGTGAAATTCGAAATATACAGATTCGACTGTATGCAATATTCCCACTGCGAGGCTCATAAAATTAAATATATTTAACAATTTGCAGAATCTATGACAAAGAAAGGCTGCCTATACGTGGATTTAACAAACAATCTCATTTCTAAAGCGAAGTGTGAAATTTCAATCAATTATCAAAAAATTGTTGCAGCAGAGGGAGGCGTCTTACTTGAGGGTCACTCATGGAGCAGATTTTCAATGGCATTGGGGGGGGGGGGGGTCGAGCGAAGTGAATTTTTGACCTTTGTTACACAAAAAAAATTTGTAGTGATTTTTTTCTTTTTCTTCCCTCTTCTTTTTCTCTTTTTTTTGAGACTAACGTTTCGGGGGGGGGGGGGGTTGTCTTCAAAACCCCCCTCTTAGCTACGCCCCTGCTCGAGCCCCTCTTAGAAATTATATGGGCGCCCCTGCTTTCGAATGTAAAAATAGTTTCGCAACTCTATTGTTTACAGCCAAATTTGCTCAGCAACCACGATGTCATAATCCATCCGTCTAACAAAAAAAAAAAACAATCCAGTAGAACGTTCAAAAATCATCGCCAGAAAAAAAAAAAAAAAGAAAATGTCATACAGTTTACTCGGATAAAAACAAATCAAAGGTTTATTTTCTTTCAAAACAAATCGCTAAAACAATGAATTACATTTTCTGTTGCTTTAAAACAATAATCCTAGACTGAACTGCTCAGCACCTAACGCGCCAAGAGACCACGCTACCGGAACCCAGCCTTTTTGCGAGTGAAGCGGATGTTTTTTCTTTAACAATAATAAATGTTTCACCAAACAAACAAAAAGTATAAAATCACATTAACAGTAGCTTTCAAATCTTTACATATTAAGAGCTGCGTTGCCCGGCTTTGCCCGGTCTACCTTGAGAATAAAATTGTGTCAAGTGACATACACTCCTAGTCATTGAAAATGCAACACAAAGAAGGAGTGGTCAGAAAGTGATGAAATTTGGAAAAAAGACAGAGACAGCAAGAAATAATAAATGATCTTAATTTCAAGATGATAGGCAGAATACAAAGCGAGAACGGCCACGGCTCAGATGCTCAGAAGGATGTAGGACCACCGCAGACAGCGATACACGAAGAAACACGTCTAGGCATAGAGTCAATAAGGGTGCGGATGGTGTCCAGAGGGATGGCTCTCCATTCTCTTTCAACCATTTGCCACAGTTCGTCTTCTGAACGAGGCAGGGAGAGAGTCTGCAAATGGCACGGCGTCCAATCACATCCCACACATGTTCGAATGGTGACATGTCAGGAGAGTATGGTGGCCAGGGAAGCATCTGTGTGCCTTGGAGAGCATGTTGGCAGTTGCGAGCACTGTGTGGTCGGGCGTTATCCTGCTGAAAAATTGCATTAAGTAGCCTTAGAAGGTAAGGGATTGCCTCCGGCCACAGCACATTATCCAAGTATCGTTGGGCCGACATAGTGCCCTGAATACGAACTAGAGGTGATATGGAATTGTACGCAATTGCTCCCCAAACCATTATGCCACGTTGTCGTTCGGTGGGACGTTCCACAGTTACTGCCGGATTAGATCTGTCTCCACGTCGACGCCACACACGTATGCGGAGATTATCACTGGATCAACAGAAGCGGGATTCATTTGAGAACACGACATTTCGCCATTCTGTCATCCACGTCGCTCTAGTCTGGCACCATACTAAACGTTGCTGTCTATGTTGTGGGGTCAATGGCAGTCTTCTTAGTGGACGCCGTGATTGCAGACCACGTGCGACCAAACGACGGGAAATGGTTCTGGTTGACACGGGAACATTTAGGGTATCTTGCACCTGCTGCAGAATCGAGGAACAAGTGACTTGTGGGTCTCCTACAGTTTGTCGGTGGATGCGTCGATGCACGCGTTCTGACGTCAGTTTGGCTCCCCCTGCACCCCTCAATCTTGCCACATTTCGTTGTTCCAACCAACTTCGGCACAGCCGATGCATCGTGCTCGCATCCATGTGGGTATCATCTGCGATTTAACGTATGGATCAACCTCCCCCTCTCAGTTCGATCACCATACCCCTCGTAAAATCGTCTATCTGCTGGAAGTGCCTTCGTTGACGGCGGCCTGGTATTCTCTCGTGTTACACGTATCCTCTAAGACAAAAACAAAATTTCTTTGATAATTTTCCAGTCAGAAATAACGACACGAATATTGCCCATTCTGCAAGTTCCTTCCCTTATATCTTACTTCACGTGCGTCGGAGAGCTGCGCATTTCACATCTTTTATATAACTCAGCGATGTGCGTCTACTCTGAAATTTGCATAAATTTCTGAACACTCCTTCTTGGTGTTGCATTTTCAATGTCGAGCAGTGTAGATTCAACAGTCAGGCTTAAATAAAAGAAAAAAAAAAAAAAAAACACCATGCAAAATTACCCTTCCAAACAATGACGACAGATATTAAAATACTTTTAAGAAATTAAAAAGCGATTGATGGTTTTTAAAAGCGTATCCATGGAAACACGAAATAAAATAAGTTTAAGAAATTAAATGCAAAATAAGAAAAGAAACAATGGATTCAAAAAGCGTAACCGCGGAAGCGCGAAAATAAAATGGTTTACAAGCTGGATCAAAATGACATTTTTCGAATTTGATTTAAAAACGCTTGTATTTTTTTTTTCCTTTGAAGATAGAAGCTAAGTTTTGCGACCATAGGCCGAGAGAGATCTGGAGTAAAAAACGTCGCTTTTTTCAATGGTGTCAAAAAGAAAACTGTGGGACAATTCCTTCACTCTTTATTGATAGATTTAATGAAGAAAGTAGTGCCTAAATTTAAGCTAAGCCTAAAAAAGTTCGAGTTAAAACGCAAATTACTCCCGCCGTAATTGAGTTAGAGCATTGAAACAAATTGTTTAGAACGCGGAAAATTCTACCCTTTTCAACGATAGATAAATTAATACACTGCTCAAAACAATTAGGGAAGCACATGGTTTTAACAAAATTACGCAAAAATGTACACTAATAAGTACCATAAAATGAATCGTCTATAATTTAAAGCATACCAGGAAACGGAAGAAGAAAACTTTATATGCAAAATCAGTTTTCATGACGTCAAAAACCAGAAAAAAGAGATAAGGGCAGAAATCGGGATGTTGCAGAAACGTGTGTTTTATTAAGATAAATAAATACCTTTGTGCTGAACAGTAAAGTAAGACAAAACAACGTTACATGAAGCACAAATTTGCAAATTACAGCAGACACATGTTTCGGCGTTACAGGGAGCGCCTTTTTCAATGCAAAAAATAATGAGCTTATGGATGAAAAGACATCCGACTTTTGCTTCATCTAACGTTGTTTTGTCTTACTTTAGTGTGTTTTATTGCTGTAACTGTTAAATTCGATTGCACAGTATTTTTTTTTTCCTTCTTTGAGACAAGGTTACAAGAGAATGTCTCAACAACGTGATTTATCTGAATCCATGACATGTTGTGTTATAAGCAGACTGGAATCCGGGCAAACATAACGTAGTGTCGCGGACGCTGTTGGAGTCACCAGAAGTGTTGTTGCAAGGCTGTGGAATCGATTCCAAGTGACAGGAAATATTAGACGACGACCAGGGCAAGGTCGGCGACTCGCCACTACAGCAACTGATGATTGGTATAAACTGTTAACAACCCGTCGAAACAGAACAAAGAATGCTACGCAGCTGCAAAGACAGTTGCTCTCGGCAACAGGACGAAGGGTGTCCAGCCCAGCAGTACGTAATCGGCTTCATGAGGGAGGGCTTTATGCACGAAGGTCAATGGTCTGCATACCGTGCGGCCCGAAGAAGATGGGCTGCTGAACATCAAGATTGGGAGTACATGATTAGAGCTAAGTGCTGTTTACAGACGAGTCCCAAATCAGTCTGGTGTGTGACACGCGACGTGTTCTGGTATGGAGGGACAGGGGCACTCGAAATAACCCCGCATTCATTCGTGAAAGATCACAATACAAATGAGTTGGTTGGATGGTATGGGGGGAAATCAGCATAGGCGGACGTACGAACCTACATGTCATTCGAATGACACTTTGACGGGCCGAAGATATGCAGACAACATACTGCGACTTCATGTTATCCCTTACACTGGAGTCATTGGAGATTCCTTTGTTTTCCAGGATAATATTACCCGACCGCATAGAGCACGTATGGTGGAGAACGTGCTTGAAGCTGAAACAATACAACGTATGGAATGGCCAGCGTGCTCTCCTGACCTGAATCCAATCGAGCATGTTTAGGACATGCTCGGACGACGCATTGCTGCGCAACGAAGGCCGCCTGTTACTGTGCGAGACTTGGTGATTTTCATTTCTTGAGGAGTGAAACAGTATTCCCCAAAGTCAGATCGATAACTTCATCGCATCCATAGCAAACAGGTGTGCAGTAGTCTTAGCTGTTCGAGGAGACCATACGCCCTATTAAAACTCATGCATCATGTCTAAACAGTAGGGCTGGGCGATATACCGATACATCGTAATATATCGATATATATTTATTACCACGGTGAAGATATTCAGATTTCAATCTGTCTGATATATCGAAGAACCGGAATTAATTAAGAACTAATTAAAATAACGAATTAAAAATACATATTCGTTCATAATTCTTTGTTCTTAATAAGTGGATCATGCCTGCCAATTCCTCCGGATTTCCTTGAAGTTTTACGGTTTTTTCGTGCCTTTTTTTCGATCACGAGCAAAATTTTCGAGTATTTTTGTGCTTTGCAGAACAAAAAAATGGTATCTCGCCAATTTTGGTGCTAGGAGCATTTTGTGGATCTGGAAAGCAGCCGTGTTTAAAGATACCATGGTTGCCGTAAGAGATAAAATCCAAAATAGACGCTCGTATCTGCGAACTTCCGACTGACGGAACTACTGCCATGCATGGGCGAAAATAGGGTTTTTTTATGTAAGTACGCGCATAAACCGCGTAAGTACGTGACTGCGTAAGTACCGCGTTTTAAAATACTTCGGCAGTTCATTGCAGCACTTATGTTTCGTATTTTTTGACTTCAGTTTAAGAGTCGTTCTCAAATACCATTGACGGAACTTCTGCGATGCATGCGCGAAAATAGGGTTTTTATGTAAGTTCGCGCATAAACCGTGTAAGTACCGCGTTTTACAATACTTCGGCAGTTCATTGCAGCCCTTATGTTTCGTATTTTTTGACTTCAGTTTAAGAGTCGTTCTCAAATAACGGAATTGAAAAAGTTAATACATTTTCGTATTCTTTTTTCGGTTAAATTGCTTCTGAAATAATGACAATGATAAGATAATTGGTTTACCTAATAATATGGATTTTGGATTGGATCTGCTGAAGAAAAATTAATTGCATTTTTAAAATCAATCTTAAAATATGTGTGTATCGTGAAAAAGCAATAGTTTTAAATGTGTTATATATTTTAATTAACCAAATAATGATTTTATTAATGCAAATTCACAAAAGTTTACGTCAGATTTTTGCCAAATATGGCACAGAGAGGTCCTTTGATGCTCAAGAGTTCACATTGGGCAGTTTTCTTTCGCATTTGGAATCCTCTTCCCCTTCCACCGGGGGTTTCCTTTTACGAATCCAGTTTTCGTCGGATCTTTGCCAAATTTGGCACAGCGTTTCTTTGATGGTCAGGACTTGTCAAAGGGGTTTTCGCCTACTAATAAGGAAAGGAGGGGGGGGAGGGTGCGAATACACCCCACGAGGGGTTTTCCTTAGGCAAATCCAGTTTTCACCGAATTTTTTTACAAACATGGCGCGGCGGTCCTTTGATGCTCAGGTATTTACATAAGTTTTTTCTCATCAAAATGGGGTGTATGGTGACCTCCTTGGGGGGTTTCGAAAGAAAAATCCCGAATGATTACGAAAAATTCCAATGATGTCTTTTTTTTTTTAATTTTGAGTCATTAAATTGTACTTTCTACAAATTGACGAGAAATGTTTGTGCTATTTTTTTAATTTCTTTTTTGAACCTGATTGTTAATTATGTGTCATAGACGATATTTTTATTTTCGAGGTAGACCGTGCAACGTCGGAAAGGCAGTTAGTGACATATAAATCAAAAGAATACTTCATAGATCTGTGGGCATGGGTGTATGGTGAAATAGTTTCCAAAATTTATATTTGCATTTTTTAAAGATTTATTATTGGTATTTTACATAATGTTACTCAACTAAGAAGTAAAAAATCTTAAAGCAAGAACTATTAAATGACTAAAAATAAACTATTTAAGACGTCAATACGAAATATAGTTCAAAGTACATTCAAATTATTGAGACTGCTCAAATTGAAAGATTTAAACAAAATATTGAATTGAATATTTAAAACTTTTTCGTTGCGAAGCACTTTTGTCATGCATTGAGCTATACCATTTGCACGCCCTCCCCCCCCCCAATCCAGGAAAGTTTTCAATTAGAGAAATAATTGTATTTATTATAATTTGGAAATGTTTTTTGTTTTTCAATCCTTTGCAGCCCCCCCCCCCCCCCAATTTTAACGATATATCGAAAATATCGATATTTGGAGAGCGATATATCGCGGTATTAAAATTCTGATATCGCCCAGTCCTAGTATGCACGCATATACTTGGGAATATACTTGCAACTATAAAAATAACCGAAATATACAAATATTAGAGTTATTTATAATGGTTTTGCATCTATTTTTAACTATGATCACTTTACATCATGGTATGACGACTTTCCCCCACCCCACGGGATAAAATGGTCATAAATACATAGGGAAAAGAAAGTGTTATAAAACTACTTAAATCAAAATTTTGTTTCCTAAAATTCAATGTACATGTCATGTTCTTTAATACTACAATGTAAAATAACAACAAAAAAAGTTGAAGTGTTTAAAGAATTTATTGTAATGTTACAAATTCTGTAAATAATAATTATTTTTGTGATTAATTTCTTGTAATTTGGTTAAATTAGGCGTTTATTCCATTATTTTTCATCTAAAATTATCTTAGTAACGTAACCTGTAAATAGCTTCTTGTAATGTACATACAACCCCCCTAACATTCGATTGAATATACGGTCCCCCATTTAAGAATGATAAGATTTGTGAATGGAATAAAAAGAAAATACGAGAAGCATTTCGAATTTTGTCGAACTTTCCAAAGCAGTATAAAAGCCGTGTAGCCTTTGAATGGGAGAGTTAGTTTTGCTTTTTAAACTGCCTGAAATTCGTCTGAGCCGTTGCTCTGTAAATTGTGAGGCATTTGCGCTATGTTTTTGCGTATTTGGATGTAAATACGTGTGCCATCGTTGAGTTTACGGTGTAATTGATATTTGCTTTACTGTTGATGATTGATTTAGCAGTTGTAACTACATTTCCTCTGTAAATAAATCTCCTGTGCTTTTCTCAAGAACTATGTCGTCATTCAAAGAAAGTTTGAAGCTCCCACGAACGTGTAACAATATTTATTATCCACCCAATTTGAAAACATATGATTTTATGACCACTTTACCCCAACAGACCTTAGAGATTTGTGTGTGTGTGTGTGTGTGTGTGTGTGTTTGTGTACTGTTTAATTAATTAAATAAAGTGCAAGGTTTTTTTTTTTTTTAGCGATCTTTGTTTTTGTTAGTTCGTATTTTGGAAATTCTTCCAATTTTTATATGCTCAAATGTCGTGCTTTCATTTCTAACTGAATACTATTTCGTTCTTTATACTTCTTGCTATTTGACTTTTCTGGGTAAGGAAGAAATTCGATGCTAGCTGACTACATATTTTTTTGACTTTCCCATTTTTAGGCCTCCGATTTTTCCCTCATCTGTATAGTTAATTTTCTAATGTTTCCTGTTGGTGTATTTATATTAGCCGGGAGAAAAAAAGAAGAACACACACACGCACGCGCGTAGCACCTAAGTTCTGGTGACAAAAGTAAAAGTTTCAAAAAATGGAATCTAGGTTTTTTTTTTTTTTTCTGAATCAGAATTTTTTAGTGTGATTCGCTAGGCGACAACATATTGCTGTTCCGGTGAAACACTGACGAAACTGCAAAAAGTGTAATTTTACAGGAGAACCAAATATGCATGTAACAACCTCTTACAACCTCATGTGAGTTATGCTCTGGTGGCTAAAAGTTGAAAAACAAATCTGTCAAGTGTTCCTCCGTATGGGGTGACCACGTTTGGACCCAGTGACCACAATAACTCATTTGCAAAGCATTTTGCAGTTACGTCAATGTTCCGCCGGAACAGCGATATGTCCCAGAGAAAACAGAATGAACTTTAATTTGTGGATGCGTAAAAAGACACTTATACACCCAAATATTTGAACAAACGTTTAAAAAAAAAAAAAAAAAAAGGCATGTGGGCGGTATCCTATTTGTCTGCACACTGCACATGTCGTGTGTAATCAGCTTTGAGTTATGGTTTTGCTCATTTGAAGATTATTTTCACTCACGAATTCATTGCTCAGGAGTGGGCGTAATTTGAATGAAAAATGAATGGATGCACTGCTGACTTCTGAGACAGAGAGGTCGCTGCTGTGGTTGCGCGAATCACATCTGAATGAACTTCGTTAATTTCAGTCTATGACCAACGAGAAATTTTGGACACGTACAGTAGGGGAATGTGGGGCAAAGTGAAATAGTTAAGAAGACTCAACTTTTTCGAAATGAACAAATTGGAAATTTGTTTTGAGAATTACAGTGCATGAAGAAAGATCATTAAAAAAATATTTTTAAAAACTTGCATTGAAACAGTATTTTTTATTTTTGGCAGGAAATTAGCGTCTGGAAAAAAAAAGTGCACAGTTTTCTTTCTTTATTTTTCCCCCTTGGCGTAAAGTGAAAAATAAAATAATTTTGTAATGAAATATTTTCTGAGCTTTTTTTTTTTCAATATGATTTCGTTATTCGTAAGTTCTTTTTTACTTCGGGTGGCAGCGGAATTTTCATGTTGTTCTTATTATGATGAGCTTTCTAATTAAATTGTTTTAGGGGCCGTCCATTAATTACGTGAGGCTCGAAAGGGGGGGGGGGGAGGGGTCCAGAAAAAATCACGAAACATCACATAGGGGGAGGAAGGGTTGTAGTAATACATCACGTGTATTTATTTTTTCGACAAATGCTCAACACTCAACTGAAAAGCGGATTGTAGTGTGCAACTTTGATTCGCCGCCGCGCCGTTGCCAAACGAGGGAAGTGAAGTTCTCGATCGCGAGTCGAGACAACTGCCCGCGCGCCCGCCTGAGTCCATTATTCTGTTGTTTTGGCACTGAATACACGCGTAAATTGTTTAACCTCGTACGTTTGCATTAAAACAATGTCAAAACTAGGTGATCTCTATAAAGATCTATTTGCAGAATATAAGATAGGGACTCCTCACCACCCATACGAATGCATGCAAGTGCTTCTCGCGGGACAGGGTGGTGAGTCTCTGCTCTCAAAAAAAAACCTGGTGAAACTCAAAAAGAATTTAATGAACTGTGAGCTAATGCGAAACAAGAATATACTACAAAAGAATTGACGGCGCCGAGTGGTTCGATGAAACCGATGTGGATCTCAAAGAATTAAGTACTGTGCCTACAACTACAACCAGGGCCGGATTTAGGGGAGGGCAGGCGGGGCTACTGCCCCGGGGCCTCCACAACAAAGGGGCCCCCACAATAAAATTTTTACAAAACATCCTAACTTTCACGGGTCATCAAATTTTACGTTTTTCCTCCCCTATAAATAATAATAATAATAATAAAAAAATAAATAGCAGTAACTTCAGGATGTATTTACTATTAAAGTTCTGATCGAAAATATCGTATATATACATATATATCAAAATATTCGGATATATATCAAAGTATCGGATATTTTCAAAAGTATGATGATCTTTTCGAACCCTGATTAGGGGCCTCCACTCCTTTGTTGCCCCGGGGCCTCCACACTTCCAAATCCGGCCCTGACTACAACTGAAGATGCTTATCCATCAGTTGCTGGCATGGAAGAAAGTCTTGGTAATCTGTGGTCCGAGGATAATCTACTTTATTATTTTTTTCGCATACCTTTCATTATTATAGTCTTTGTTGTTATTATTGTAGTCTTTCATTATTAGATGATATTTAAACCTGTATTTTATAAATATTTAAAAAGAATAATAAGATTTTTCGTACGTAGTAAAAATACACGTGACATAGTGTGGGGGGAGGGGTGTTAGTCTTCAAGCTCACCATGTATCACCAAGGGGGAGAGGAGGTAAAAAAAATGCCAAAAAAACATCACATGATTAATGGACGGCGGGAGGGGGGAAGGCTATTTTCATTTTGTTCTAATCGTAAGGCGTATTTTAATCTGGTTCTTCCTAACAGACGGTTAAAATCTTTTTGAATCAAGCAAGATAGCTTCGGGGTTGGTGAGCTCCCAGTGAGCAGAGAACGGAGCCTCCTAGAAAAATTAAAAAAAAAAAAGTTCCGTTAAAAATTATGTCCACATCAGTCCCATGTGCAGGAGACCCTATAGCACCTACAAAAATTGACTTGAAATTTGATGCTAAAATGACTTCGGATCCTAAGTTTTTGTTTAGTTTCGATTTTTTCTTGTAATTATTTTAAAAGCTAAAGTTAAGCATTAATTGTTGAAAAAAGAGTAAACAAATTCCTGCACCCCTTAACGTTCTATGTTACTTGAAAAACCTTTTTTCAGTCCACTTTGAAGTTTGTTCCAATGTTCTCATTTAATTAAAACACGATAGATAAGGGTTTCGAATTTAGCGAAAATTCTAGGCTAAACTCAATTTAAGCACCGAGCTAAAGAGCAAAATGTTACTATAGAGACCACGAATTTTAAAACGACGTTTTAAGTGTTACGTACGGCCGTTTTACTACGCTCAGGTGTCCTTATAGCATCTATAACTGTGATTTTTGTTGCGAAATTTATTCGGACCTCCCCGGGGGGGGGGGAGTACTCTAAAGACTTCGAAGCGTTCTCTTTCTCTCTCTTTCTCTCTCTGTTAATTTTGCTGTGGCCATTTTAATCTAGCTCTTTTTTTCTTCAAGTGGAAGGGAGATTTTCATTTTTTTAAAATTATCATAAGCGCATAACTTATATTCTATTTTCTACTAGAAGGGGAGAGAATAATTCTCATTTATATAATTCTAACAGTCCTGCGTGTTTTAACGACGTTCTTCACAGCGAACGATTTAATTCTTCCTGAACCAAATATGATTGCGAAGGAATCTCCAGGGGTTGATGAGAGTTAGTAAAATGAGGTTTAATGTAAATAATTAGAGGCAATAACGCTAATTGTACAATCAATTGTTAAAATCATGAATGAGAAATTATTTCATTTTAAGAGAAACATTTTCTGACAACTAAAACTATTAATAGCACAGGTAGGATTGGAGAGTGTGGCGACCAGGTGGTAAATGATGATAACATTTTTAGTCACCACTTTTTTTTAATTTAGTCACCTCGAGGCGACTGCTAATCTTCATCCTTACAGCTAGCTCTCAGTTCTGATGTTGGATTCCAAAAATTCATTGCCATTGACACTTTTTGATGTCTGTGCTGCCAAAATAAAAGAGGGGGAAAAAAACGAATAACGTGGAAAAACGAGCCCTAAAAGGTGTCTCCCCATTAGTTTATTTCCATTTTTCAACTATCATTCGACCTCCGGAGCATACCAAATGGAACAAGTCCACTCCCGCTGAGTTAATCAAAAACTTTCCTTAAAACTAACCCCAGAGGGAGCGCCTTCAGAATTTATGTCGCATCGTCTTCGTTTAAGATATTTTGTGCATTTTCATTCTTTCTTATTCATCGGCAGGGCACCCACGGTGCCCCGGAGATCGCGGCTTTCACCTTTCTGGGGCAGCGCCGCTAGTCAGCGAACAAGATTATGAATTCATCGCTTTTTATGCGGAAAGTCATACCGCCCCAACTTCATTTTTGACCACGAATTTCGGCTTCACCCATTTGGACTTTTTTCATATTTTAATGTTTTTTATTGTTGTTAGCCAACGCCTCCTGAATACTGAATGCCTGTCGCTCTCTTGCTTTTAATATAGAGCAAAAGTGATCCCAAATCGAGGGAATAAAGGATAAGTAAATTTTAGTACACCTGCCACTGCCACCTATCGAAAGGTTTTTGAAATTGATAGCGAAGAACACAATTGGTTAATTTCTAAATTTAAATTTTGAAAATAACCAATTAACAGTTTGACTTTGAATTGTTTGAATTCATCGCCATAGTAACGATATCCTTGTATTGCCGCCAGGTAACTAGCGTTGAAAGTGTACTGGAAGTCAGCGCGGACGTTTGACGGAAGTACATTTTTTGAGACAAATGCATTAGGC